>NW_016157327.1:104205-161690 GCF_001687245.7 Rhagoletis zephyria | reverse complement strand
TCAAAAATATCTCAACTTCAAGAGGCCATAGAAAGGAAATTCGAACTAACTTTGCAAAACCCTTTGGCATTTTTGTTTATCCAGTGGTCTACTTTCATTCCACGTTGGAATTATTGAGGCTGACGGCGATGTGTCAAAATTTGTCTCACAGTGTTATCTAAGACATATGATATAAAAATAGAAAATAACTATTATTTACAGATTATTTAGATAAAAATCAAACATAATTGTTATTTTGGATTTGTAAAAAAAAAATATAAAAAAATAGTAAAATAAAAATAAAAGCATTTTATTATAGCACACTTTTATAAATGGAATAAAAAGTAGAAAATAATATTTCTCAGTCCCATAGAATTTGTTTTGATACCTTTTGATTTTGAAATTTTGCGAAAGGCATTAAAAACGATTTATGAGAATGGAAACGAAAAACGTGGAGCGCATGCAATACAAAGCATTAGACTTAATTGACGTGAGTCAAACTACATAACATAGACTACACATACATACATATATTCTTTTTCATATCAATTCAAGTCTATTACATGCATCGTATATACTTACAAGTATGAAATCCTATGCCCCTTTTTGTCTATTATCTTTCTAACAGCGGACGGGCCTGCCAAACTGAAAAGCATGATGGCGGCAGTGTTTGACAGGCATGTTCGACGATGCGAACGGCAATGGAAGGTAAGAAATGGAAGATGGGTGACATTAGAATGAAAGAATTATGAAATAGCAGAATGTCGAACCAAAACGAATTTCAAAAATCTGACAATGCGAATGACGTCAAAATGAAAGAAATGCAAAATGGCGAGATGTCGAAACAGAAGAAATAGATGACAGGCAGGTGTTCAAGGGTTTCGTGCAACAAAAATAGTTGTTGTGTTGCGCCATTCAATATCAAAAGATTTAAATGTGGTTAAATAGCCTTTTTATTAAGTTGGAAAAACTACATATTTCGCCAGCCAAAAAGTGTATAAATAAATATATAGCATCTTGCTATAAGATTTATTTATAAAACCGGTATATGCTTATGGCCTTATTCATACAAAATAAAATAGATTTAAAGAGCTCTATACGGTAACATTAAAATATAGATTTATTTACTTTTTAAGAATTTTGGTATAACATTTAACTTAACTTTTTTGTGCACCCATCTCTTTCTCTTTTTATTAGCCCAAATTTTTCTTTTCCTTAATACTCATTTGCCTGAGTTTCAATTACACCCAGTAAAAATCATGATAAAAACATTAGAAAGTAACACCATTCTCTCAATTCAAACATTTTTGCATTGTTTGCAAACATTATAAAATCATATAAAATTTAAAATAAAAAAATGAAATTGTTCACAATTGTTGTTTGAGGTTAAAAATTAGAATGTGTGTGCGAGCTTGAGTTCGAATTTTAAAATTATATTGCGGCAAACGTCAGACTGTCTCTTAATGATTTTACCTTATAATGTTTTTATCATGGTAAAAATAAAAATATTTTATAAGACATTTGTTGACCGTTTTACGACGGCATTTAAAGTTTTTTTGTTCAAATTGAAAAGATTTCCTCCTTCGCACACTTCTCTCATGCTTTTTTATCGTAGTTATTATTCTATTGACATCTAAATTGCCATACATTTTATGTCGTTGCCAATACATTGTTTTCCGGCATATCCTCTGTGAACTTTTATAACTACATTCATACAAATATTACTAGTTTTGGTTTATATTTTTTTTCCACCTTGCTATTGCTGAATATCAAAAAGGAATTAATAAATAATAAAAAGTTAGTTACAATTTTAGTGAATGGTTCTCGCAAATAATAGTATTTTGTGGTTGAATTGACTTGATCGCCTGCAGGAACTGATCCACTTTTTTGCCAAAACCAAAGCAGACGGGAAGGAAAAATAGTTGTTTATTAACGATTGGTCCGAAATATCGTTCCTGAAACGCGCTACTGCTCACTAAATTTGTAAAAATCAAATTTTTTCACATAATTGTTATATTTTTCTCCATTGTGCTAAATTTCCACATCATCACAGCAGCTGGCTGTCAAACCGAAACTAAAAAAGATACCAGAGCATTCAGGGCGCAATCTACTTTTCTATGATTATTGTGCTGCTACTTTGAATTTCTCAATTTTGACAATTCTGATCTAAAAGTAAACGAAACCTCAGAAACTTTAAATGCACTGCAATTCACTAATACCTACTTCCGCAAAAATCACCTTTTTTCGTATTTTCCTTGTTTAAAGTTATTTTAAAACATATATTTTTATAGCCGCATATTCATAAAACATAAAAATTTTAAAAAGCTTTTTAAATTTCCGTTTGCAAACATTTTTCAATTTATAAACCTTTTTTAAAGCTACTTTAGTTCTTATGAATAGGGCTATTAGAATTTAGCACAATTAAAACACGTTCCCTATCCACAAATTTATTATTAAGAAAATTGGCTGTTCTCACATTTTCTTTCAACATCCAATTCGACTTTGTTTACTTTTTGTTGTGATATGTCATCGCCGCCAGAACGGCGCAATCTTGTATTTAATCTTTCTTCATACTACTATTAATGGTAACCATATTCATTAAAATCGCTTCTATTAGTAATAAAAGTAGTTTACATACTTCTAGTCTACATATATTTTTTTAATGCTAAAATAAATCAACAATCTCAAGATTTATAAAAAATTTGTCTTCAAAAAATACGTTCCAAAGCATCTCTGCGATATCATAATTCAAATGCAAATTAGCATAAAAATTTTGATGCAAAAGATTTTTCGCGATATTCATCATACAAATTTATCACCTTACTTGTCCGTGTGTCGTTCCGGAAAGAAATTTGTTTTAATTTATATGTTTTTTTTTTTTAAATAAATGCAAATTTACCTATTTTTTCCACCGGCAGGCACGATATGGTATTCAAAACAGAAACAATCGCAACGGATTTTGCACACAAAATATTTCTCAATTTACATTTTAAAGTTTTTTCTGAAACTTGAATGTAACTCTGTGCGGAGAATGAGAGAATTGAGAATCAGGTGATCTCAGCTCTTTTCAAATGTAAACAAACAAAGCGGCGCTTTCCATACTTGTAAGCATATACAATGATTACATGCGCCTCACGCTTTTCATTTTCAATCTAATAAGTAGTTTATAATAACATTTGCTAAAATCTCAAAATCAAAAGTTATCAATTTTCTCGCAAACAGCTTATTTTGGCTTGCTTTTGACTCAGTGGCTTTAAAACTGTTAGCTCAGTACGGTTTATAACCATTGAACTCAACTAACTAATTACATTAGCTTTTGAACTTCCACTTGCTGCGTGTCTTGAAAAGTTTTTCTTACAATACCTGTCTGTAAAATACTCATCTTTGCTACTATCGTACTAGAAGCGTACACTGTGAGTTTTTCTTGTACATAAAAATAGCTACTACTTCGCGTTGAAATGTATTGCTGCTGTTTTGATAAATGCAACATTAAAATCGACTTAGAGCGTTGCATTAGTTGCGTTCCAGATGCTTCACGATATTCACGAAATTCACGATTTGCAGGAACAGCTGTTTTCCCCATTAATAAACCTTATGGGAGGTGGTCACCTGGAACGACTTCCTGTAAAAACCTGCAAATCGTGAAGCATCTGGAACGCAACTATTGTGTGTTGGTTATGTGATGACTTAGCTCACGTAAAATGTGCTGGTCTCAATGGTAGGGAGGCTGATATCATAACCGATAACAAATGTGTTCGTTGGTCTTTCCCCAAGTGCAGATCAACCGAAGTTGAGTTTTGTAAAATGTTTGGGAGTGCAAGAAGTCGCTTCCAGGAGTTGGGTAAGGAGTTAAAACTTTTAAACGAAACGCTTAAGCGATATGAAGATGCATTTAAAGACTTTAAGTGCATTGAATCTTCATCCTCTCCATCACCCAAGCTTCAACAAAGCGGAAGCATGGAGGCGACAGCACTGTTCCTAATCCCATTGCTTTAGACATTGACACTCCGCCAACTGATTCTTTGCCTACTCCCGGCTTAAATAAGGAATTAATAAGTTTTAATTCTCCGTGTGTTGAGTTATCTCAAGCTGCATCTTCCTCAGGTGTCACTACAAGGGCTGTAGCAAAAACGACAGCTGCCACTGAACTTAAATCTGAAAGTGGACCTTCTCCGGTACCCAAAGAATTAATCGTAGTTCCCACGAATAAATCTGGGTTTGTTTCGCGCTTTTCTAGTGAAACTTCGGTAGAAGATGTTAAGTCTTATACAAAATCAAAGCTTAACCCCCGGTACATAGCTATTAGAAAATTTAATTTTTCATGCGAAAGAAGCATATCTTCCTTCAAAATTGATATTTCCGCCGACCATTTTCAAAACATTGTTGATGGTTTATTCTGGCCCAATGGTGCTTTAGTTCGAGAGTTTGAGTTTAAACCTCGAGCTCGGAATGAAAATACTGCTCAAATTCCTTCCTCAGGTTCAAAAAACTTACAAGTAATTTTTTCTTAAATATTTATTACCAAAATTTTAGAGGTCTAAAGACAAAGTTGACCGAGCCGTACTTAAAGTCTTTTTGCATTAGATATTAAAATAATTCAACTTGCAGTGAAATGAGAACAGAAGACTACGCAAGCAAAATGTTTTGTGTTCACGTTTAGTATATACATACATATAGCAGCAACTAATTTCATTTAAAGAAATGGCGTGGCGTCCATTTCCGCTGTAGCGTATGTAGTGCATAGGTTTAGGCGCAATATTTAACTTCTTCTGGTGAAGCGACATTTACCTCTAGAGCCTTCTAACTGTATGTCTTTGATATAATACCTACGACGAGGTTGATATCTAGACTAGGTTTTATAGAAACTTTGCTATAAACACCTTTGCTATAAATGGTGGTCTGGACATACAACATTGCAAGTTGATAAAAGTATGTATGTATTATGTTAAAAATTGTTATGTTTGTCCGAACAGTTTAATTTGGTTGAAATTGTAATATTTGTTAGGCTTTTCTGATCTAACCGTTATATACATACATAAAAATAATTTATTTTGCTTTTTTCCGACATTTCGCTAAGATTTTTAGCATATCAATAAATATATAACATTAACCAAACAACCAAAGAAATGAAAAAAGTATTAATAATCTAGAAATAAATGATTAAGTTTTACACCAGAAACTTATTGACTTACATTACATTTAACATTTAATTATAAAACTTAGTGAATGTTAACAATTTTCAAAAACATAATATGTGACCTGCAGCGATGTCATCAGCATGACTCAATAATACAAGGAGGGATAAGCTGGCAGTTGTCTCGCCAGTTTTGTCTTCGTATAAAAAGTTCAGAAGGCAACACTGCCGATATTTTCATCGATTGTTTCGTGGAAATTCATATTCTTATTGCGCAAATTCAAGTAAGTATGCCAAAAAAATCAAAAATAATGGAAATATTTTGAATTAAAACAATAATTTACATATTTCTTTGCAGAGTATCAGAGTTATTCATAATTTGTATTCAAAAAGTAGCGTTTTACAACAAGTGCAAGCGTTGCAAGTAAGTTTTGCGTGCTAGCATCCCTGTGTGTCCGTCCACGTATATCTAGTACAGTCCACTCGGAACTACTATGGTCAAGAGCAGCCGTTGCATACTTACAAGCAGGGGCGGCGGAAGACGTGGGTATGGTGGGTAGTACCACCCACCTGAAATTTTTAAGGGTGGGTAATTGCCCACCTCAAAATTTTATTGAAGAAAAATAAGTCCAATTGAAAATCGTGTTTTAACCACACCTTTTTTTTTTTTTTTATAATTTTTTTTATTTATTGAATCTGCCCTGCCTAAGAGCCTAACAATAAGTTTTAGAATCTTAATCTATTCACTTAATTTACATCCCCTAGTTGGGATGAGTATTTTCTTAACTGGCCCTAAGAAAAGATTACGACTGGGCTGGTAAGTCATTCCTACGTAGTCTTGAGGTCCTGTTGACACGCAATAAAGATCTTGCTAAATGATTTGGGTGCGCTAAAAGCTTCGATACATATTTCGTCTTCCGTTGTTCTATTTCGGTTCGTACTTCTGGTATTCTCAAGTCGCGGTGAATGTTCTCATTTCGCATATACCAAGGTGCTCCGGTGATTGTTCGAAGGATTTTAGATTGCGCACGACGAAGGATTTCGATGTTGCTGCTGCTCGCGTTTCCCCATAACTCACATCCATAGGTCCATATCGGTTTTAAAACTGTATTGTAAATAAGCACTTTATACTCCAGACTCAGGGGTGAGCGAGAGTTAATAAGCCAGTGGAGAGAATTAGCCTTCAGCTTGAGATGAGTCCTTTTAGCCACTATGTGGTTTCGCCAAGTAAGTCGCCTGTCCAGGTGGACCCCTAGGTAAGTGACATGATTGCTTTGTGGTATTTGTACGTTGT
This sequence comes from Rhagoletis zephyria, assembly GCF_001687245.7. Lineage (NCBI taxonomy): Eukaryota > Metazoa > Arthropoda > Insecta > Diptera > Tephritidae > Rhagoletis > Rhagoletis zephyria. The sequence goes on along the minus strand of NW_016157327.1, from coordinate 155,283 downwards.
TTAAAGTCAAGGGCGGACAGTTACTCTTATTCAGTGTAAATGTAACTTGCTTACATTTTTGCTCGTTAACCTTTATTCGCCAGTTTGCGAGCCAATTGGCAACAGCTTCCATATGATTGCCTAGGAGCACAGTTGCTTGTAGAGGACACTTGGAGCGACTGATTATGGCAGTGTCATCGGCAAAAGTGGACATTATCAGGCGGTCGTTTGTAGGAATATCCGCGGTGTATAAGACATACAACATCGGGCCAAGGACACTGCCTTGTGGCACTCCAGCTTCGATTGCATGGGCTTCAGAAATGGTGGTGTTACATCGAACTGCAAACTTTCGATTATAAAGGTATGACTTAAGCAGTTTGTGTGTGCTTTGTGGGAGTAGCATTTGTATTTTATACATAAGACCATCTAGCCAGACGCGGTCAAATGCCTGGGCGACGTCAAGAAATATTGCAGCGCAATATTCCCTCTTTTCAAACGCTGTTCGGATTTCGGTTGTTATGCGATTTACCTGCTCGATTGTTCCATGTTTTTCCCTGAAGCCAAATTGGTGAAGTGGTATTATATTGCGGGCTTGCAGATGTGGGGAGATGCGCAGCATAAGAAGTTTTTCGAATAATTTCGACATACACGGTAGCAGGCTGATGGGCCTATATGAAGATGGCTGCGTTTTGTCCTTTCCGGGCTTTGGTATCATCACAATAGTCGACTTTTTCCATTGGTGAGGGAAATGACAATGTTTAGTGATTGCGTTAAATAGCATACAGATGCAAAGTACAGCACAATTTGGTAGCTCAATAATCATTTTTGGGGTTATTAAGTCGTGCCCTGGGGCCTTATTTGGTTGCAGTTGATCCTTAATTACTTTTGAAATTTCTTCAGGTACAAATTTCAGCGGCTCAAATTTTGACACATTGGGTACGGGTGGAAGTTGAAAATTATTAGTTGCGGGGTTTGGCCTAAAAACATTTTTTAGATGAGAAGCAAAGGTGTTTGCTTTTTCTGCGTCACTCCGAGCCCATTTGCCATTGTGGTCCCGTACTGGCATTTCAGTCTCTATTGGCGCATTTAGCTTGTGGTGTGCTTTCCATAACGAGTGCTTTGTGCTAGTCGGTGAGAGCTTTTGGATGTACCGGTACTGTGCGTACTGTTCCTCGTTCTTGAGGGCTCTCGTCAGTGCATGTGTGGCCGCCTTGAGCAGTTGTTTTGATGCTGGTGATCTATGAGTCTGCCATATCCGTCGTAGGCGTCGTTTTTCCAAGACAAGCATTTCAATTTTCCTATTGGTTAAATTATATTTTTTATTTTGCACATAACCTTTCTGGGGTGTGGAAATGCTAGCGGCTGCTCTAAGTGTAGATTCAAGAGCGGCTATGGAGTTTTCAATATCGGTCGGCGTATCTAAATTTGGATCGAGGTCTATATGCGCACTGATATATTTTTTATACTTTAACCAATTTGTAGCCCTTGTCGTGAGCATATAGGGTGACTCTTTTTCTTGCGGCTGATGCCACAAGGTGAAAAGTACAGGTGAGTGGTCTGATGAGAGATCTGCAACTGATTCTGTACTAATAAGGCCGCGAGGAATTTTCCTTGTCACCGCAAAGTCAATCAAATCTGGCAACTTTTGCGGGTCTGCCGGCCAATATGTAGGCTTTCCAGGAGAAGCGTAATCGAGTTTGTTTCTTCTACATATAAGCGCGTTATATAATTGCTTGCCTTTAGGGTTGGACAAGCGTGAGCCCCAGTGAGGGTGCTTCGCATTATAATCACCTGCAGCAAGGAAGCGCTCTCCCAGCGAACTGAAGAAATCCATAAACTGTTTTTCTGTTATCGTGAAACGCGGGGGACAATAAACCGCGGACAGCGTAATATCACCTTGCTTTGTTTGTACGCATATTGATGTTGCTTGCAGATAATTCTCGGCAATTCCAGTCAAATGATGGTGTTTAATCCGGTTTCTGACTAAAATACCAGTTCCGCCATGCGCCTTTCCATCTGGATGATTCGTGCAATAAAAGGTATATCCCGAAATGTCAAAATTATATCTATTAGTTAGGTGTGTTTCAGCAAGGAGCATTATGTCAATTTCCTTGTCCTTAAGAAATTTTGACAGCTCTAGTTTGTGGCGAGGAATGCCATTTGCATTCCAGAGGGCTATTTTAAGTAAGGTCATTATCTTGTTTGCTGAGTAGCAAGCAGGTTGAGCAGCGTATTTTGATTTCGCATGAGTTCTTGCATTGTGTTTTGCATGAAAGTCATGAAATTCATCATGCTTTGTTGCATCGACGCTATCATAGCTTCGATATTGGATTGTTTACCATATTGTGCATGGGGATGCTGTTCTTGCGGCGCAACTTGAGGTGCAGTTTTTGTAGGGGCACGGTTTTCTAAGCCTGATTTTAAGGCACTTGCAAACGAGACGCCATTGACGGTGTTTGATAGAACTGTTGGCGACGTGGCTCTTTTGGCGAAGAAGACGTCAGGATTCGTTTGGGAGGGTACAAAGGCATTCGGTACATTATGAGTACGTATGGAAGCCACGCGTTGGTTGATCCGGTTTTTTAACTCCTTATAGACTGGACAGCCTCTGTAGTTTGCTGTGTGATTTCCACCGCAGTTACCACATTTTTTTGCACGCGGGTCTTCTTTGTTTGATGTGCAAGTGGCAGAGACATGTAGCTCTCCACAAGCTACGCACACTGAGCGAAGCGTGCAGTAAGACCTAGTATGACCATACTCCTGGCAGTTGGTGCATTGTACAGGGCCATTTCTCTTATGCGGTTCTTCCACAGTTATCCTACGATGCAGCAGATATTGTAATTTATAAATTGGATGCACATCGTTTTTGCCCAGAGGTTTGTTTTCAGGCTCGAGCTCAACTTTAAACATAGGTTGAGGGATTTTGTTCCTATTAAAAATATTCACAGCAGCTTTTGGATTGAAACCTTGTTCTTTAAGTGCTTCCAAAACTTCCACAGCTTCAACGCTTGGTTCGATACCTTTAATTACAATTTGTAGACCTTTTGCACTTTTAAGTTGGTATGTATAAAATTTTGTGTTTGTGTCATTCAGGTATTTGGACACTGTTCGAAAATCCTGTTCGGAATAAATTTGTACTTTAGTTTCGCGAATATTTCCCTTAGATAGTGGGATAATATGAAACTTATTACTACCGATTAGCTGTGTGAATTTTTTTACAAGAGCGCTTGGATTCTCTTCTCTTATAAAAATGGGCGGAGGTTTGGCATTAGTAGCTTTTGCAGCACCTTCAGAAATTTGGCTATTCACATCATCGGCATTGTCACTTAGCAGTGCAAATCTATTCGTACTGACTTGCTGAGTTGAGGTAAGGCGGTTTATTTTTGTCTTACTGCCCGTTGAATTTTGCGGACTAAGTTTTCTTTTTATTGTAACATAGCGGTCCATTCCAGTCTGTATGGCCGCATTTTTAGTTGTTTCGTTTTTCAACCTTTCTTGCGCTTTACCTTTGTTGCCAGTGCTTGCACTCAAGTTAATTTGTGCTTGTGCAGCAAGAATAGGCCGGGCTGTTGACACCGCTGTGCAGTCGGCAGGTACCGGTGTGTTTGTTGTTGTTCTTGGCGCGATAGAGGTAGTAGAACATGTCACTGTACTCGTTGTTGTTGCCGCTATATTTGGGGATATGTTATCGCTTACCGAATTTGATGTAAGCGTTGGGCGTGAAATGTGATACGGCACAGGTGAAGCGCACTCTTCACTCCAAGACATCGGAGTCGTCAATGGTAAGTTTGGAGGACAAGTCCGCTGACCTGAATCTTGAGGGGGTTTGAGGGTGGTCGATGGATTGGGCTTTGCGCTTTCGCTGTCACTCTGGGACCGAATAGAGAAATATGCGTTGTTGCGTTGAACTGAAAGCCGTCGCTCATTTTGCTCGCGTTGCTTCTGAGCTCGGATTTCAGCTTGACTCATCGCTTTCTGTATTCATTTGGTTTGTTTGTTTATTTTATTTATTTATTTTTTTTTTATTTTTTATTTTTTTATTAAATTATCACAATATTTAATGACTACGGAGCGAACTTAAAAACACGTCCGCACTCTTCGACTGTCAGCTGTGCTAACCACACCTGAAGAGTATTTTCGGAAGATATATTATGAAATTTTTGACNATTTTTTATTTTTTTATTAAATTATCACAATATTTAATGACTACGGAGCGAACTTAAAAACACGTCCGCACTCTTCGACTGTCAGCTGTGCTAACCACACCTGAAGAGTATTTTCGGAAGATATATTATGAAATTTTTGACAAAGTTATTTGCTCCCTGACAAGTAGATTTGATACTGAATCGGCAACGTTTTATAAAACTTAAGAAAAGTTCATACTTGGTGAGACAGGAGATCTGAAGAATATGTCACGTTCTATAATGATGTCACGTTTTATAATGGTGTTTTTGACGAATGCAAACTCAATAGAGGTAAAGATATGGCTCTGTGCATAATGAGTCCTATATAGCAAAATCCAAGATCCGTGAAAGACATTGGGAAATTTTTGCGTGAAATTGTGTGTGGGACTTGTTCCTGAATTGGTACGCTTCATTAGACTACTTATTACAACTCCAGGGACTTCGTGCTCTAAAGAGAGGAGCTTTTCTGTTTTGCGTAGGAGCGCGGTTACCCACGAACGTAGAAGTACGTAGCAACATATCAAGTTTGCTGTTGGTAGAAAGAGAAGCAACGTATACGTCACGGCGATGCGGTGGTGAGTTTTTGTTAACACGCAGATACCATAAGATCAGAGGTGGGCACTACCCCAAACAAGCGTGAGCTATAAGTGAGTATGTGTTAGTGTATCCAATTCATTTTGCATGCTGTCGCGTTCTCATCGTTACGCTCTCGCTTGTATACGTACACGCGATGCTTACGCTCTTTTAGCACCTGCTAAGTCTCTGCCCATGCCTGCATTAGATAGATCGTGCCAGCTGACACATTCTCCCTTTTTACTTCCGTGGGTATTTAAGCTGAAAAATTATTGCTCGACAATGCAGCAAAAACAGCTCAACCATGAAGCAATATTGCATTCTTATCCATGAACTCATGAACGACTTAGTTTTCGAAATTCAAAACGAATGGCCGCGTTTTCACTGCAGAAATAAAATTGTATCAAAATTTGATGAAATGATATTTTCCATGAAATATATATGTCGATTAGACTGCATCACTCCCCATACAAAAAAAATCGGTTCTGTTTTTCCATTGGAATTATAAAATCTATTATATTTTAAGACGTTCACCAAAATATTTCGAAAAAATATTAAGATTTAAGCGAGCTGGACCGATTAGAAAATGGAGTTTTTTTATGAATAAAAATAGTTTCTTAAAGATGTTTTTTGAAAAAATCCCCTCAAATGACAACACAGTTTAAGCTAAAAAATTTACATAAAAATATTAAAGGAATAAAAATTTTGAACGGATTCATAATAATGAGACTTTTGATGCTGTTTTTTAACTTTTTTCAAAGATTGGTATAAGAAAAACTTTAATAACTGAACCTAAACTATTCCGATTTAGACATGTGAGGTATCATTGAAAGGTATTTTATCACCCTTTTTATTTCTTTGCTAATAAGCTCATTCAAAGGATAAAGAGAAGGGTAGGATGAACGAAGTAAGATGTGTTGGTATTGGAAACAAAATTGGCACACGAATGACTTATTCTGCACATAAATAAAAATAGTGGGAAAATACCTTTTTACCGAGTTCCCATAAGTCTAAATCAGAATAGTTTTGGCCCAGGTATTTAAGTTTTTCGTAAATCAATCTTTGAAAAAAGTAAAAAAACAGCATCAAAAATCTCATTATTACCATTCCGTTGAAAAGATATTTAAATATTTTTATGGAGATTTTTTAAGCCTAATTGGTTGTTGTCATCTGAGGGGACTTTTTTAAAAAAGTTCTTTAAGAAACTATTTTTATTCATAAAAAACTCTATTTTTGGAGGTATTTTCAAATCGGTCCTGCTCGCTTAAATCTTAATATTTTTTCAAAATATTTTGGTGGGCGTCTTAAAATATAATAAATTTTGTAGTCCCGGTAGAAACACCGCAATTTTTTATGGTGATGCAGTCTAATGTACATATGTTTAAATGTATTATACACGAAACAATAAGTTTTTTTAACGAAATGTGTTAACCTTCTCAATTATATCGGCAACCAATTTTTTTTTTTACTTGTATAAATACTCTTGCCACCAGCAGAACTACCCATCCGGGCACACGGCGTTTCGCCGCCCCTGCTTACAACTAAATGTGAAAGTACAAATATTAAAAAATATTTTTTCTTGTGCAGGTTAGGATTATTTGTGTGCACTGGTGCACTTTTTTTACCACTGCAGCCTTTGGGTTGGTAAAGTGCAGCCTTTGCATACTTTCAAGTAAGTATACCACCCCATAAAAGCGAAAGTGCAAATACTAATAAAGATATTTTCTTGTGCAGGTCAGGATCATTTGTGTGTCACAAATGCGTTCACATTCGCTGGTGCAGGGATTTTTACCACTGCAACCTATGGTTTAGTCAAGTGCAGCCCTTGCATATTTACAAGTATGTATGTAGGATCATAAGGTTGACGGCGACATCGAGTTAGAAGTCAACTACAAATAACTACATGGCAATGCCTAGTAAGCACGCACAAATAGCATCACTGATCGGACAGCAAGGCAACTCAATACGCTTGCCTAATAAACGAACGGATACATTTTGAATCCGTCTTTACAGAATACTCGCGACAGTCAGACCTCAGTTCCGCATAAACGCTCCACCACCGCGCCGGTAGTTAACAAATTGTACAGCAAGTACAGGAAATGTTAATCGAGTGAAATCCTAGTTCCCACTTAAAACTATTTACCTTAAATATAACTAAACTAAATCTAGTGCTTAAATCTAATATTACTATTCTAAACTATAACTATTAATTAATAAATTGAATTGTGTAATTAAATAAACTGTGTCGGTCATTTAATCAGGGGTGAAGCAGGCAGTTTTTAGGCAATTTAACAAATTCTGAAGAAAAAGAATTGTTTCAATTAAAAATTGAAAAGTTTTAAAGAGGAAAAAGTAGTTAAAGTAAAAAAAAGATTTAGTTTGAAACTTAAGAGAAAGACCTTAAAGAAAATCAAAAAAATATATATATATAATAGAAAAGTTTGTGCGGTCGTTGGTGAGTGGAAGTGCGGAAAATTTGCACCAACAAATAAGAAGCGTGTGCTGTTTTCCCAGTAGTGGAAAATTTTGGTGGAACTAACCACCGTGCGGGTACCTACTGTAGTAGGCGGGGCATTGTTGCTATTAGCGTGCGAAAGAGTATAGCTGCACATTTGATGAGGAAATTGCGGTGTACTAAAAACAGTGGCGTACAAAGAAATAGAATTGTACATGGTAAATAAGTTTGTAAGAACACTTTGCCGGCATACTGCGAGTATACGGTACGTGGCAAATTATTTTGCGAACTTTTGCATACAGTGGACAATTTTTGTCGGTTCCAGTTGCTGGAAAAAGTACTCGTTATCCTGTGGTTTGGAAAAAGGTACGCGAGTGGACATTTATTGTCGTAGCCGAAATAGGTGAAAAAAGACCAAGCCAACCAAGCCAAACTGTGGCGTGGCGTCATTGATTGCGGTGACGTGTGAGTGAGATAGTTGACGGCGTCAGTCAAAAAGGGCCGTAGCAACGATTCTCTGAAAATAGACAGTGTATAGCAACAAAAAGCGTCTAGTGGTGGCGTGGCTTGATTGATTGAAGTATCAAAGTGAGTGCGAAAGAGATAGTTGACGGCGTCGATACAATAAGCTGTACATTGCAACTATTTTCTAAAACTTTGTTGAGCTGGTGAATATCAGCATAACTAAAGCAAATTCGCTGTACAAAGTGTACAGTAGTGTCGGCGTCAATTTCAATAAGCATCATTGCGTGCACTGGTTGATGGCGTAACAACAAGCAGCAGCAGCGGGCAAGCAGCTCTTCGAAGGAAAAATTCTAGAAGCAGCAGCGTCGGTACAGTTTTAGGCAAAACTATATTTAAGAAAGTTACGTGAGTTTTAATTGATGCATGTTTTGTTAAATTGATGTTTATAAAAAGACCGAACTTGGAAATTAAAATTTATGCATGTACATAAATAAGACTTGATTTAAAAGAAATTTAAATTTTGCAAGGACTTTAAATTGTAATGTGTTAACAAAAAAGAAAGATTTTGTAAGGAAGTTAAATGTAATTAAATCGAAAAAACAGTAAAATTTTAAGACATTAAGGAACAATTTTAAAAGGTCTAAAATTTTAAATATAAACTAATAATTGTTGAAAACAAAAGAGCAAGAAATAAAAACCTGAAATTAAGCATTCTAGAGTGAAATATTTTGTCTTTGTATTATTTAGCGAAGTTCTACTGTTCAATTGTACTACAGTACACTCTGGTTAATGTAAACCTATAGCTAATATTGTTTGATGAATTGATTTTAAAGTAAAGATAGTTGCATTAACTACAAAAAGAGTTGCTAAAATATTGTAGTTTTATAGTAGATTTGTGTTTTTGTAAATAAATTTAAAACAGAAATATAATTTTTTTTGGAATTTTTTGAACATTTTTTAAATCGACGGGTCGGAATGGAGCAAGACGAAATATTTAGACTGACCGTTGAGGGCTTAAGGGAAAAGTTGGGAGAATTAGGGTGCTCGACAACGGGCCGAAAGGCGACTCTACAAGACAGACTCTGCGAACATTACGGATTATTGGTTAGGGATGATGACGGGTCGGACTCGGGCGATGGAGACTCAGCTCACTCATGCGTTAGCGCGGTTCCTCAGGCAGTATTGGGGCGTTCCAATTTTACTTTGCGTGACATCGCAGATTCTCTGACCTCATTCAGTGGTAGTGGCAACCAAGCTATCGATGAATGGCTTGACGAACTTGAAAGTAATGCTACAGCTGTTGGTTGGGACGGGTTACAAAAGTATATTTATGCGAAACAATTGCTGAATGGAGCCGCAAAGATGTTTATACGTAGTCAGCGTAGTGTTGTGAGTTGGGGCATGCTGAAGCAAGCATAGCGCCAGGAGTTTGGGGTTAACGTTTCTTCCATAGATGTTCATCGGGCGTTAAGAAATCGCCGTAAGCGATCAAACGAAGATTTTAGGGAATATTTGTATAGCTTGATGGAGATAGGTGCTTAGATTAGATGAAAAAAGTTTAATCGGGTACTTCATTGAAGGTATTCCTGATTCGAGACTGAGTAAAAGTAACTTATACCAGGCACGTACCTTGCAGGAACTTAAAGAGAAAATACACATTTACGAAAAATCCAGGTTGGTAAACAGGTTTTTAAAGTAGGTGAAAACCAGCGAACAAGTGGTAACCAAACAACTTCAGACGAAGTAAAAAAGGAAAAAAAGTGTTTTAAGTGCAACAAAGTTGGGCATCTGGCTAAAGATTGTCAGAAATCGTCAAATAGTTGTTTTAAATATGGCCAGACGGGACACCGTGCTGCGGCGAGCACATCCGGTAACAAAGGGGTTAAAAAAGAAACAAAGGTCGAAAAGAACAGGACAAACATAATGAGTAGTGAATGGTGTCGTAGGGTATACGGAAAAGGAAATGGTTCACTTTTCAAAGACATTTCTTATAAGGGGGTTACGTTTGGTGCCCTATTGGACACGGGTAGTGATTTATCCTTAGTCAGGGAAGACGTTTGGAAACAGTTTTGATACATCGCATTGGACCAAGATAGAAGACGGTTAATGGGTGTTGGCGAAGCAACAATCGCAACGATTGGTAGCTTCGTGATGGAAGTCGAAATCGATGGCTTGAGACTAGACGTCAGCTTCCATGTCGTCAAGCAAAAGGATATCATCTATGCAGCAGTTATAGGGAACAATGTGCTAAGATTAGTTAATCTTCTTGTAACAGAAGATGGGGTGAAATCTCACGAAAAACAGGATACTCAAAAAGTCAGTAAGAAAGTTCACAGTACAGCAAAAGAAGAACAGAAACTTGAAGTTTTAAAAGAGTTTGAAAGGCTGTGCATAACTGAAGACATACGTGACAGAAAAATAGTAAAACCAGATCTAGACCATCTGGACAGGGAGACATCAGTTAAAGTAAAAAGCTTGATAAATAAATATTCTCCTGAAATGCAACGGGAATCTCCGGTGGAGATGAAAATTACGTTAGTGGACGGTATACCAGTTTATCACTGACCAAGAAGAATAGCTTATAGTGAGATATGCGAGGTAGATAGGCAGGTAGTGGAATGGCTTGAGAAGGGTGTCTTTCAACAATGTACATCAGAGTATGCGTCTCTATTTGTTTGGGTTGGGAAGAAGGACCGCAGTAAGCGACTTTGCTGTGATTGTAGGCGTCTTAGCAAAAATATTATGAGAGATAATTTTCCTATGCCTCTCATAGATGATGTAGTCAATAAATTACAGGGCTCGTCTGTTTTCACAACGCTTGATTTAGCCAATGGGTTTTTTCATGTGCCTATTGAGGTTAGTTCGCGAAAATACACATCCTTTGTGACAAATTGTGATCAGGTACGAGTTTCGGTACGTACCTTTTGGTATTACGAACTCACCAGCAGTATTTTCAAGATATATCTTTGCGGTTTTGAGGGATTTGGTTCAGGACGGTACAGTAAAAACGTATATGGACGATATTATCATTCCTTCAAAAAATGTCGAAGAGGGTATAGAAAAACTGGTAAGGGTGTTGACTAGAGCAGAGGAGTATAACTTACAGATAAAGTGGAAGAAGCGACAGTTTTCAAAACGTAAAGTAGAGTTTTTATGCTACGTGATAGAAAACGGTACTATCAAATCTTCAACAGAGAAAACACGGGCGGTAGAGAAGTTTCCATTGCCTTACGATCGTAAATCAGTTCAGCGTTTTTTAGGGTTAACTTCGTATTTTAGACGATTTATTGCTAATTACGCAACAATAGCTGAGCCACTATCGGATCTTCTCAGACAGGACAAAAAAGTTAGTTTAGGGGAAATAGAGGCTACGGCATTTCCGCAGCTTAAAATGGCGTTAGTCAACGCGCTAGTCTTAAGCTTGTATAATCCAAAAGCTCAGACTGAAGTACATGCAGATGCGTCGAAGTATGGGTATGGTGCGGTGCTTTTACAAAAGGGTAGTGACGACCAGGACTTTCATCCCATACAGTATATGAGCCGCAAAACAAAGCCAGCGGAAGAGAGGTCTCATTCCTATGAGCTTGAGGTGCTGGCTACGAAGCCTTAAAGAAGTGGCGCGTATACCTTTTAGGTATGAAATTCAAGATTATTACAGACTGTAATGCGTTTGCTATGACGATGGATAAGAAGGAAGTACCAGCGAAAATTTCGCGGTGGGCATTATTCTTACCGGACTCCGAGTACGAAATTGAGCATAGAGCAGGTAGTGAAATGCGTCACGTAGATGCATTAGGCAGAGTTTCTTGTGTTTTAATGGAGGACTCATTGCAGCATAGGCTTAAGCAAGCGCAGTTAAGTGACGACTGGGTTAGAGCAGTATTAAGGGTTATAGAAAAAGAAGAGTATGAAAGTTTTCGTGTGAAGCAAGGGGTACTTTTTAAATATCCAGTAAAGGAGCTAATAGTCGTACCGAGCTCAATGGTGGACGAAATAATCAGGCTAGCGCACATGTAACGTCACTTCGCATCGAAACGTACACAAAAGGCAGTATAAAATAATTTCTATATTCCTTATCAAGCCTCAAAAGCGGTGAAGATCGTTAAGAGTTGCGTTGAGTGTATAATATCGGAGAGCAAGAAGGGTAAGAAAGAAGGGTTTCTTACACCGATACAAAAAGAAGATATACTATTAGGAACCTATCATATAGACAACGTCGGACCCATGGAAGTAACGAACAAGCGATACAGTTACATCTTTGTAGTTACGGACGGATTCTCTAAGTTTGTATGGCTGTATCCAACGCGAACAACGGGAACTGACGAGGTTCTTGATATAATGAAAAAAACAGGCAGATGTATTTGGTAACCCGAAGCGAATTATCTCTGACAGAGGAGCGGCATTCACGTCGAACTCGTTTAAAAAGTATTGTGAGAAGGAGAATATACAACATCTTCTCATAGCGACAGGGGTTCCAAGAGGGAATGGGCAAGTGGAACGGATGCATAAAATAGTAGCTCCAATGTTAGCTGAGTTTTGTGCTAATAGTCCAAGCTGTTGGTACAAACATGTTGAGAAAGTTCAGCAAACAATTAATAGCACTGCATCTAGGAGTACGAAAGTTTCACCATCTAAGCTGTTGACGGGGGTTGAAATGCGAATTCTAGGAATTCCAGAGTTACAGGAAATGTTAAAGGAGGATGCCGTTAAGCAATTTGGGGATGAAAGAGAGGGCGTGCGTAGGGAAGCCAAAGGGAACATTGAAAAGATTCTGGCTGAAAATCGCAAAACATTTAATTCAAAGAGAACAGCCGATACAAAGTACCGTATCGACGATTTAGTGGCTATTAAGCGGACACAATTTGGAACAGGGATTAAATTAAGACCAAAGTCTTTAGGTCCTTACAAAGTGACGAAAATGTTACGTCACGGCAGGTGCGAAGTGAGCAAGGTGGGTGAACATGAGGGTCCGAAGTCTACTTCAACTGTTGCGGAGCACATGAAGAGATGGGACCATCGTCCGAGGGCGAACGATAAGTCAGGATAGCCGAATCTGTAGGATCATAAGGTTGACGGTGACATCTAGCTGTCGAGTTAGAAGTCAACTACAAATAACTACATGGCAATGCCTAGTAAGCACGCACAAATGGCATCACTGATCAGACAGCCAGGCAACCCAATACGCTTGCCTAATAAACGAACGGATACATTTTGAATCAGTCTTTATAGAATACTCGCGACAGTCAGACCTCAGTTCCGCATAAACGCTCCACTACAGTAAGTACAGGAAATGTTAATCGAGTGAAATCCTAGTTCCGACTTAAAACTATTTACCTTAAATATAACTAAACTAAATCTAGTGCTTAAATGTAATATTACTATTCTAAATTATAACTATTAATTTATAAAATGAATTGTGTAATTAAATAAACCGTGTCGGTCATTTAATCAGGAGTGAAGCAGGCAGTATTCCCCACATGTATACCACCCCATAAAAGTAAAAGTGCAAATATTAATCAAACTATTTTCTGGTGCGGGTCAGGATTATTTGTGTTTCCGTCCATATTCGCTGGTGCAGGGATTTTTACCACTGCAGCCTTTGGGTTGGTCAAGTGCAGCCTTTGCATATTTAAAAAACCAAATGTAATTAAATTAGGATACTCAAGATCTAACTTTTAAATGTAATCAATATAATGATTAGCAAGACTAATTGGAGAAAATAGTTGACAACATTACCCAAAATTTACAATTTTAGAAAACCAAATGTAATTAAATTACTTTTAATATTTTTTATTGAGCTTTGTACCACGATTGTTTATTAGGAAAAATTGAAAAAGCAACAAAGTCTAAGCGGTAGAAGTTATAGCACTATTTCGGAGATCACCACATCTCCTCATCAGACTTCTTTTTTTCTAGACTTCGTAATTAAATTACGATATTTAAGACATATTTTTAAAGTGTAACCAATATAATGATTAACAAGACTAATTGGAGAAAAAAGTAAAAAACATTACAAAAAGTTACATTACAAAGCTCAATAAAAATATAAAAAAAATAATGTAATTCAATTTAAGATATTGAGCCTGTACTTTTTAAATGCAACAAATACAATAATTTTTAAAAGACTAATTTGTAGGCATTATATCAATTGCAGCTTTACTAGTTGTATATTTCTCTATATAGTCCCTCTGAATAAATGATTTGTTTGAATTCCATTTATTTTGTCTAATATATACTGGAATTTTAATGAAACCATGGATTATTTTGAATATTTGGGAATATTTTCCGTTAAGATTTTTCTGCGTCAGATTTTTGTGTGAATATTTATTTCATTTTTTAATATCTATATGGCATGTTTCATATATACCATAAAAAAGGTAATTCATTGTCTATTGTATAGATCAGTGGAATCTGCTTTATATATTTAATTCAATTTTTATACAAAAAACGTATTTAAGCAATACCAGACTACTTTTCCTACTACTATTTCACAAAAGGGAATAAAATGGTTACCCGCTTTCTCTTTCCTTCTCAAATGCAACCTTACAAGGCAGTCGATTGACACAAATGTGAACATATATGTGGGAATCGGAACGGGTTAAGGTAGAGATTGCAACCCGGCAACCAAAGAGGAATGCAACCCTGCAACTCAACACTAGACTTGACGAAACTTAACCAACGCCGACAATAAAAAACTGGACTTTGAAATAACTGACGACAAAAGAAAAATGCACGGTTGAAAACGGACATTCAAGGAAAGCGGATGCTCAAAGACAACGCGCGTGTGCAACATCTACTTAAAACTACACTGAATAGCAAAACTGGAACAATGGAACGGAAAGTTAAGTTTGTGGTAATGTACTTCTCCAGTTTATTTACTTTATGGTAATTCAAACTTGCATTTCGCCTTACCGATGTTTAACTAAACGTTTGACCATAAAAATTTTATGGTTCGCATATGGAAACTCAGAAAAAAATGACCAAACAAAAATGAACAGTATTGTTCCAGTTTTGCACCCTCTTAGTATTGGCTGAATTTTATAATTCAAAGAGGAGTTCTGTCTCATTTCCTGCAATTTTGTAATCAAGGCGCGTGGGATTTTCGCTGTGAGTGCTTTAAGTGCACAACCCAAGCAAAAAGAATTTAAAGTTTTTGCAAAACGGTCAGAAAGGCTACGCTATAAATAAAGAAATCATATCGGCCAAAGCAAGTGGCTGGATATTATGTAGGTGAGGTTAGAGTGGCTGCCCCGCGCAGAGCGCGGAGCACATGTGGGCTGGAAAAGCCCGTTGTGATACCACTGGCCGAAGCCATTTGTATCTTTCCCTCCCTTAGTAATTGAACCACCGAGTGCGTTTTATATAGCACAAAAAGTCGAGAACGTTCGCCGAGTTCAAATCGGCTAAACAATCTACAAAGTACTTGTTGAAGAATTGGTTGCGCATGTTGGCCAGGGCGGGACAATGGCAGAGATAGTGTTCGATGGTCTCCACTTCCTCCTCATCTCTGCAACTGCGACAGAAATCGTTGGTGAGGCATCCTAACCTCTTTCCGTGTGTGCCCATCAGGCAGTGTCCGGTGATTACCCCGACTACTAATCTGAGAGAGGAGCGGTCCAGCTATGGATCGCTTTACATCAATCTTTGGCCATATTTGCCTGATAATATGGCAGGCGGTTGCCACAGCCCATCTTATATTTACCTCCTCAACGAGTTTCGCCTTTAGTCTGTGTTTGCAGGAGGTTAGAGGTATGACCGCATTCCGAGCAGAATTGACTACAGATATTTCCATCCCCCTCTTTGCCAGCTCGTCGGCCAGGCAGTTGCCAGGGATGTCCCTGTGTCCAGGGACCCATACAATAGTCAAGGAGCATTTTGTTGCCAGCAGGTTGAGAGTTTTCCTGCATTCGATAGCTACTTTGGACGTTGCTTCGTTAGAATTGAGAGATTTGATAGCAGCCTGGCTGTCAGAATAGATAGAGATAGGCCGTCCTGGAGGGGCGGAGGTTATAAGCCACCGAGNTTCGTTAGAATTGAGAGATTTGATAGCAGCCTGGCTGTCAGAATAGATAGAGATAGGCCGTCCTGGAGGGGCGGAGGTTATAAGGCACCGAGCCGCCTCCGTTATGGCGTTTAATTCCGCTTGTAAAACGCTGCAATGGTCCGGTAAGCGAAAACTGAGATTTAGCGCGAGTTCGCCAGAGTATATCCCGCTACCCACTCTTTTGTAAAGCTTGGAACCATCTGTATATGGCCATAGACCCTGGGTTCAGGTCTGTGGCCCTTTCCCACTCGTTCCTCTCTGGGATTCTTGTGGAGAATTTGTTATCTAAACAAAGTAGAGGGGTGGTATAATCTATTTGTCGTAGATTATCCGGTAGAGTTTCAAGTACTTTTGCGTGCCCGAATCTGAGGTCTCTCCACGGCTGGATTGTATTTAGCCTGGCCGCACTACAGCCGGCCTGAAATTTGCCGAAGAGATCCACAGGTGGAAGATTTAAGATTATTTCCAGAGATTTGGTGGGTGTGGTGGGCAGGGCTCCCGTGACGAGCATGTCAGCCGTCCTCTGCACACGTTCCCCCTTGGCTCTAGATACGGTGTTGTTTAGCGCAGGCCATTATACGGTGACCCGTAGAAAAGGATGGGTCTTATCACAGCTGTGTACATCCAGTGTACTATATGTGGTTTTATTCCCCATTTTTTGCCTATAGCCGCCTTGCAGGCATACAGTTCATTATTGGTCTTCCTGGAGCGATCTTCAATGTTTCGCTTCCAGTCCAGCTTCCTGTCCAGAATAACAGCAAGGTATTTCACCTCGGTTGAGAGAGTAGGTGCCACCCCGTTTAGGGTGGGAGGTTTAAATAAGGGAGTTTTATACTTCCTTGTGAAAAGTACCATTTCTGTCTTGGCAGGATTGACACTAAGTCCACATTCCTTGGATCAGATGTTTACCAGACCGAGTGCGTTTTGCAATAACTCACTCAGGACCTAAAGATGTTGCAACGATTGCTATGTCATCGGCATACGCAATGACTTGACATCGGTGTTCACTGTTAGATTCCAGAGTAGAGGGGAGAGAACGCCCCCTTGGGGGGTGCCCCTGGTCACATACTTTGTAATGGAACCATCCCCCAGTTCTGATAGAATAGTTCTCTTTACGAGAAGGAGCTCAGCAAAATCCACCAGACCTCGCTGCACCCCCGCCATGAGGAGGGAGTTAACAACAGACTTCGGGTAGACGTTGTTGAAAGCACCCTCGATATCCAGAAAAACTCCGAGCGTGTATTCCTTTAAGGCCAATCCTTTTTCAATCGTCGCTACGATTTCATGGAGTGCGGTCTCCACGGATTTCCCCTTAGAATATGCATGCTGGTTCGAGGAGAGGCTGTCAGCTTTAATATTCCGTCGAATATATTCGTCGATGAGCCCCTCTAGAGTTTTGAGAAAGAAAGAGGTGAGGCTTATAGGCCTGAAATCCTTCGGTTTCACATGTGCGGCCTTGCCTCCTTTTGGTATGAATACAACCTTTGCCTTTGTCCACTCGTGTGGTATGTGAGTCAGTGTTAGGCAGGCTGTAAAGATCTGAGAAAGCATGGGACACAGTATGTCCTTAGCTTCCTGTAGTTGAGCGGGAAATATTCCGTCAAGGCCAGGAGATTTGTAGGGCTGAAAGGACATTAAACCCCATTCCACCCTCTCCTCACTTACAATGTCCCCAACTGGTCTGGTCTTCCTCAGTGCTGAAATCTCAGGATTCCACCACTGGAGTTTCATTTAGCCCTTCGGGAGGGTGGTTGGGCAGGAGGCTTTGAAAGCAGCATTACAGGCATTTGCCACAAAGTTCACTGCTTCATCAATTTTTGACGATGAGTCCAGCTCACCGAGAGAAACAACCTTCGTATTTGAGAGACTCGCTTCATCATGTCTTATAGATAAGCAGGACTTATCGCGAGAAGCGTATCTGTGTAGAGAGGCCGACAGCGTATTTTTATACTTTGCCCAGTCGGTTCCTGTATGCTGTTAAAGGAGCAGGATCAAAATTGAGATTAAAACTAATATAGAGGTGGTCAGAAAAAGAGTGTTCTTTGGACGCCTGCCAGTCCCTTATCTGGTCAGACAAGCCGCTCGAGACAAGGGTGATGTCCAGCAATTCGCTTGGAACAGAGGTCACAAAAGTGGGGTCGCGCCCGCTGTTACATACAGTGAGATTATATAGAAGAACAAAGTCAAGTAAACACTCACCTCGAGAGTTGGTGTCGCTTGAGCCCCAGATCGTGTTATGCGAATTAGAGTCTGCCCCTATTATGACCGGGAGTTTCCTGCGATTTGCTTCCTTCACAGCTTCTTCCAGTCTGTAGGGTGGAAAAAATGGCTGTCGTGGGCCATGTAGGATGTTGCCAGCCAGATCACGCTCTCCTTCAGCTGGACCCTGATGCAGACAGTGTCCTCATCGCTGTATTGGGAGAGTAAGAAATAAGAATATACTTTTTTAATCAGAATGCAAGCTCTAATCCTACTGGAGCTGTTACAACCTGGTAGGCATCAGAGTTCAGTCCGCAAACCTTGTTTCTAACGGTCCAAGGCTCTAAGACTAGAATCAGGTCCTCAGCTTTATTGCTGAGGTGAAGAAGAAGGGCAGCCGAGGCTGCCTTGGAATGGTGCAGATTAATTTGTAGGATCTGCACCATCCTCAGAGTCGGTGATGTCCATCGCTTCTAGCTCCTCCCGTTCGGCGGCGGCAATGCTCGTGTCGCTCTCAGTATCCGACGCGGTATCGGGTACACCCGTTGGTAGGTCCCCAGGTCCACTCTTGGTGTTTCCTGTGGACCCCGCGCTGTCTGCCACCGATGCCGACTCGGAGGCGCCGGTGCCGCTCGAGGCGTTGCCTGTGTTTTTGGCCCTTTCGTCGGTAGAGTTATCGGGAGGAGCGGGTCCGCTCGAGGCGTTGCCCGCCTCCTCCCCTTGTTGGTCCGTTTTCCGGTGGATTTTTACCGTGATGGAGTAAAAGCCGTAGCTTATTACTCCACCACAACCCTCGAGAACTGGACGGAAGCATCGGTGATGACAAAGCCAACAAAACGCTGCTTCCCCTTGGTCTCGCCAACTCGGACTATCCTCCAATCACTTGCGAGCCGTCCTTCGTTGCCCAGTAGGATAAAGTCAAAAATCTCCTCTGGCGTTGATGGTTCAGCTGGGACCCAGGCCCAGGCTCGCGGCCTGTTAGGGATTTCACCCCTGTGAACAGCAACTAAGTCTGCCCCGGGCCACAGCTGTCGAACCGTGGACCCACCACGCCACCAGCTTTACCCGCGCCTGATGCCACCCAGCATCATGGACGACTGGTGCAGGGCCGGGATACTTCTGGAGTATCCCCTTATACACCCTGCATAGACCCATCAGTACGGACTTCCAATTATCCGTACTGATGTGGCCGTCCGGATGGCCCTTGTCCAACACCGCCGGCGTGAGGTGCTCTTTGGTAGCCTCGCTGAATGGCTTCGTGGTGGACACGGCCATGGACGGANATCCGTACTGATGTGGCCGTCCGGATGGCCCTTGTCCAACACCGCCGGCGTGAGGTGCTCTTTGGTAGCCTCGCTGAATGGCTTCGTGGTGGACACGGCCATGGACGGACGGTCAGAGGGGGAGGAAGTCCTATGCCTTTTGGATCCACTCGCGGTGTCGTATAGAGATCGTTGTCTCTTTTGGCCTAGGTCCTTCCGTGGGTTCCCCTTAGTGGATGGTTTGTCCTTACCGCCCTTCCCGGAGGATCGCTTATGGTGGCGAAGACTTCCATTGCCCACTTGAGGGAGGCCTTTTGCTCCTGCGTCAGCTGGTCACGTGGAATGACGCCCAGTCTTTTAATAACCTTAGGGGCTGCCCTTCGGTCGCGCTGAGCCCTGACGGAGGGCGGAATTATTTTCGCTGCTTTGGAGCAACTGGGGCGTCGATCCAGGTCGTTTGCCCCGGTTGTTGTTTTACTCGCAGGAGTAGTTCCCGTCTTGTCCGTGGAGGACTTGGGTTCGGTAACTACCCCCTGTGAGTTGGATGTGCCCGGGATGAGCGTGGAGAGAGGGGCCGTCCGCAGCTTCCCCACCGGCCTCGACTTTCCCTCGAGGGGTATAGTTTTTCCGGTATCGCTGGAAGTATGCTTTCCCTCTGGGGGCTTAGCATTCCCTCCAGATTCTGCGGAGGGCCGAATCTGTTTGGGCCGTGTAGGCCCTGTCTTCGGCGCCCTCGATGCGGTTCCCGAGATGGTGGGTTTATTGGACTTAACTTCGCCGTGTCCAGCCGCGGCACTACCCGTGCAGGGTTCCGAGGCTTCTTTTGTTACATTCATCATCTGGTTCTTTGGCCGCTTACTAAGCAGAAGCCCTTCGGCGGCCGGAAAAAGGGAAAGGGGAAAAAAACGGTCGACCACGGCAGAGCCCCATGCCGCAGAAAGTCCACCGTTACTCCCGGAGGCGGACAGGTATCCGGGAGGCGCCGTTAGAATACAGTCGGAAAACGCCCTGACTGCAAACCGTCCAATGGGCACGGTGACGCATGACACCCTGGATTAGGGGGGCGTTTTATACCTACCGCCAGGTGCCCCCTAGAAATGGCCTCAGTATGCCCACCCCTAGCCACCCTAGTGCGAACCCATCCGGCCCGCCACTGGACGCGGAAGGAGAGTTTATACCTCGGCTTCAGCTAGGCCCCGCCTGCTTGCACCACTGCGGCAGAGGAGCAAGCCCATCCCGCCGCAGCGGTGCAAGCAGCGATGCCCATTGCCCAGTCGGCACCCGCTTGGAGGGTATATCAAGGAGGATTTTCGCTAACCTGGACATTATGTAAGACATGGGAACAAGTTATTGCAGTACAAAGATAAAGAAGAGAAAGCCTGCTTTGACATCCAGACAATTTTTTTGTCAGAAACGCATTTTTACTAAGAAAAACATTGGATTGGTATTATTTTGAATCGGGAATTTACAAGTTCTTCATAAAAGACGACATTATTCCACCAAAATTTACTATTAATTAGGGCACGGCCCTAAATTTTTTAACTCTGAGGATAAAATTAAACGTTTTAAAATATTTAAACTATTAGGTTTGTATGTGTACATTTAATGATGTAGGGCCGTGTTACACCTTAGGGAGTAAGAACTGTGGCAAAATCGACAGTAAAAAGAAAAGTGACAACAAATGAATTTGGCAATTTCTGAGGATATTTTTCGCAGGATTTTATCAATTTTAACAGGACACTGATCAGAAATATCCTCCGAAGCTGGGGCCAAATAGGTATAAATCCCAAGTTTTTATAATCATGGAGTGACTTGCGTAAAGCCCAGAATTGATTCAACAGAAAACTTAAGGAACTGTTTGAAAATGCCACTGTTCAATTGCGAAAATTCGCCCAATCGCATGCAAGACCTTGGGCATAGCGTTGAGGAAAACCGGTGCGCGTTCTCAACAGATTTCTTCTAAAACCAGTGCGAAAGTATCCCAAGATGACCATTAAAGCTAAAATATTCAAATTGGTTATGGCCAATTTATTAAAAGTTAAGCAAATGGTAAAGTTTTCTGTCGGGTGCAAAACTGGAACAATCTAGTTGCTACGTTTTTTTGCAATTTTCTTCTTTATCTGCTTGTATTAATTATTGTTTTTAAGGCCTTCTGATGAAATAAACATTGGAAATGTGAATTCCGAAACTAGATTACAAAAAAGTCTTAATATATTGCGAAAATATTGCAAGAAAATTCACATTATGTACTACTGTTCCGGTTTGTATATTTAAATATCTAAGTAACTATAAAACTATAATATAAGCAAAGCCTTTTATAAACAAACGTTTTATAAACAATAACTGTGTGTGTGTTTATTTAATTTAAATGATGCACCACAAATTCCGGGGCTCAGCCGTGATTGAACAGTGACAGTGAAAAATTGAAAGTAACTATTAAAAAGGCGTTTGAGGTTGCTTATGAAACTAAAAGCATTTATATTTTGTCTGTGGAGCATCCCATAAACGTTCGTGTGCGTGAACTTGCGTTTTAAGTCAAACGTAAAACAACTAAATTCGTGTTCAGAATTAATAAGACTTTGAAATAAAGTTAAAAGAGAACAAAATTTGAAAAAAAAAACTCCAAGTGAGCACGCTGTAGCCATCAAGTTGCCCGGAAAAAATCAAGGCACATACAAATTCGTGCAGCACGGAATTGCAGAGCTGTACCAAATCACACGCAAAAGGAGAGGGGCTCCTTTTTCAACGGAATTTGTCTAATTTGCGAGCAAAAGCGATAAAGCAGTATCACGACATTGACATTGACGACGTAGTTGTAAGCAGAGTGGTTGCTGCACCAACAGCAGCTGAGTAGCGGAGGAAGTAGCACAAAGTGGTAGTGAGTAAGAAATGAAAAGATAGCAAAGCAATCGTTATTTTTGTGTATTGCAAATACAAGTGCGAGAGTTTTATGTAGCAAATTCCAATTGGAAATTCTGAAGTCGATTTTGTAGAATAAAAGCAAAATTCCGTGGTGAATCCGGAACAAATCTCTTATTGAGAAGCGATTGCCTTAGCTAAATATTTATGCGTGTAGAAATTAATGATTTGCATATGCGGCTAAAATGAATTTAAAGAAGTTTAAAGTTGTTAAATTGAAAGATGTAATTTGTGAGAAGCAATGTTGATGTGAAAAACAAACAGAAAGTTGATGAAGAAGTAGAATCGAAAGAAGTGTAAAGAAGACGAATAGTTCAGTTTATGAATCGATTTAGAGTAGTGTCGAAGCAAGACAAATAATGATTGAAGTAGAAAGAGAGATATAGACATAAAACTCAAATAAGATCGATAATAACATGTGTGAAAAGAAGTAGAGAGTAGAATAAAATACGAAAGCTAAATGAAATCAAAACAAGAGCATAATTTGCTTTTAATAGAAAGTGTATAGTGTGTATTCAAATTAAGAGTAAACCACATTCGTCTCTTGAATTCTTATAAGAAAAATCTAATTCGAACATATTGTTGTATTAAACATTTTAATTACACATTGCAATTTAGATAAACTATATTAGAACTTTACAAGAGAATTTCGATTTAAAAATTAAAAGAAAAAATCTAGTGATTTAAGGATTTATATTCAACCAATTTGGGTACTACATTACTTTATACTGTTAACTTTACTTCCTTTATATGTATGTATAATTTGTATATAATAAACTATCGATATTTTCGATAGTATAAGAAAAAACTATCAATGAGTATTGATAGTCTAAAAAAATTTAAACTATCGATACTATCGATAGTGCTATCGGTAGTTTGACAACTCTAGTATGAGGATGTCGCTCAAAGAGCATGGACCGCACCGCCATCACATTTTACTTTGCGGGATAAAGAGGACTCTATGGGGCACTTCACTGGTGTAGGGTATCCAGATGTACGACAGTGGGTAAAAGACTTTGAAGACAATGCTTTCACTTTACAGTAGAAAGAGTTACCAAAATTTGTATACGCGAAGCAACTGTTAAACGGTGATGCCAGGGCATTTGCTAGAAGCCAATCAAGCGTTTGTGACTGGGAGTAGTTGAAAGCCGCGTCAAATAAAGAATTGGGAAAAAAATTGTAAGCTATTGAGGTTCACAGAATGTTACAAAGTCGGCAAAAGAAGCCACCAGAAACTTTACGCGAATACTTATACAACCTTATAGAGATAGGAAACGGTATAGATCTTGATGAAGAAAGCTTTATAGAATATTTCGTGGAAGATATTTCAGATTCGTGGCAGAGCAAATCTGTCTTATATCAAGCTAAAACTTTAGAAGAATTAAAGGTACATCTCCGGGTATACGAGAAGATGAAGATTTCTAAATCGCAGTCAACATACTCGAAAGGAAATCAGCATGGTGTCGTAGAATGGGGAAAAGCACAGTCAGGCAAGCAAACGGATGAATTGTCGTGTTTGAAATGTGGAATGAAGGGGCATATCGCATAAGATTGTAGTTTGAAGGGTATAAAGGTTTTAAATGCAATCAAGTTGGGCATAGAGCTACTAATAGTAAGACGAAGAAACAAGATGAGGTAAAAAAAGAAGCGACGAAGAAAGTGGTGACGAAAAAAGAGAAAGATGGGGTGCACATGATATCTGAGTATGAGGTTATAACTCTAACTCAGTCACGAAATCGTCTTTTTAAGGATTTTATGATAAACAACAAAACTATATCTGCCTTAATTGACACGGGTAGTGATATCAGCGCTATACGGTATGACACACTAATGTTGCTAGGTGACATTGAGTTATCGAATGAAACACGAAAGTGTACGAGAATCGGAGGGGCACAAATAACCACGATAGGCAGTTTCACAAGAGAGGTTGGAATTGATGACAATAACTTGAAGATAACGTTTCACGTAGCGAGGGAAAGGACATATTGTACAGTGCGGTACTCGGAAATGACATCCTGAAACTCGTCGACATTTTCTTAGGCGAAGATGGAGCTAAATTTCAGCCTTAATTGAAAACGATGGTAAAGACTGGCGAGAAACAAGAAATATTGCGTGAGACAGACGAAAAGCCAGAGTTTGAGGCAAGTGAGGCTCGGAAGGATAGCAAGGTTTGCGAAACCATTCGTGAACTAACACGGGAGTTTAAGCAAATCTGCCTATCAATCGAAACTGAAGAATGGGGTAAACAATCGGGCTATTATTTAGGGCATCTGAGTAACGATTACAGAGATGAATTGACAGAAATAATCAGACGTTATAGACCTAAAAAATTTGGTATTTCTTCAGTACAAATGAAGATTATTTTAAAAGACGAGGTTCCTGTATATAGTCGCCCTAGGAGATTGCCTATTTCAGATCAGGCAATAGTGGAAAAGCAAGTGAAGGATTGGCTGGATGAGGGCATTATCACACAAAGTTCATCTGAATACGCGTCGCCTATCGTTCTTGCAGGGAAAAAAGATGGTACAAAAAGACTCTGTTGTGACTATAGGAGATTGAATGAGGAGATTGTGCGTGACAACTTCCCAATGGCAACTGTTTCTAATACGTTAGATCTAAGAGTAGTGCCATTAGAGCCTGAGTCTAAAAAATACCCGGCATTTGTTACGAATAATGGCCAGTACGAGTTTAATTTCGTTCCTTCGTGGTACAAGAAGGCACAGTAGTTATCTACATGGACGACATTATAGTTCCATCGAAAGACGAACGCGAGGGAATTTACAAGCTGCAAAAGGTGTTAAGATTGCAGAGGCACATGGTCTGGGGATCAAATGGAATAAATGTAAGTTTCTAAGAAGGACTGTAAATTTTTTAGGGTATATTATAGAAAACCCTACGATTAAAGTATCCAACGAAAAAACTAAAGCAATAAAAAATTGCCGTTGACCAAGGATAGGAAGTCGCTTCAACGCTATCTGGGGCTAACATCTTATTTCCAGCGTTTCATTCCACACTACGCGACGATTGCGAGATCTTCAACCAACCTTTTGAAGAAGATCGTAAAATTCTCTATTGGTGACGAAGAAGTTGCTTCTTTTCAACAATTAAAAGACGCATGGACGAGTACACCCGTACTGAAAATCTATAACCCTTCAGCGACAACTGGAGTTCATACAGACGCAAGCAAATACGGTTACGGAGCAGTTTTATTACAGAAGGACTCAGATGGTGGACAATTACACCCAGTTCAGTACATGAGCAGGAAAACGACAACTTCCGAGCAAAATTATCATTCATATGAGCTAGAGGTGCTAGAAATTATCCAAGCCTTAAGGAGGTGGATAATGTACGTTTTGGGGACCAAATTCAGGATAGTAACAGACTGCAACGCGTTCGCGATGACAATGCGAAAAGAAGTTGTGCCGTTGAGAGCATCTAGGTGGGCGATGTTCTTACAGGAATTCGACTACACCATCGAACATCGCTCAGGACCCAAAATGAAACACGTTGATGCGTTGAGTCGTGTTATTTGTTTATCAG
The DNA here is from genome assembly GCF_001687245.7 of Rhagoletis zephyria. Taxonomy (NCBI): domain Eukaryota; kingdom Metazoa; phylum Arthropoda; class Insecta; order Diptera; family Tephritidae; genus Rhagoletis; species Rhagoletis zephyria. Next base: position 129,663 of record NW_016157327.1, on the reverse strand, counting down.
CGGGAGATACGTTACGTCATCCTATTAAGGAAGCTAAGTTGGCAGACGAACGGACACGTGCTATACGAAAGGTTTTAGAGAGTAACAGTTATGATGATTATTTTTGAAATATGACATTTTATATAAAGATTCAACTAAGGAACTTTTAGTTGTACCTTCGATAATGGAACGAGAAATTATTGAAATACCGCATCGTCAAGGTCATTATGGAAGAAAGAAGACACAAGATATGGTAGAAAAAAGGTTCCATATTCCAGGCTTGAACGATAAGGTAAACAAAGTGGTAAAGGCTTGTGTTGAGTGCATTGTTTCCGAATCGAAAACAGGTAGAAAACAGGGGTTTTTAAATCCTATTGACAAAACTGACAAACCGCTACACACGTACCACATAGATCACGTAGGGCCTATGGATAAGACGCAAAAACGGTACAATAACATATTAGTTATTGTAGATGCTTTCGTAGATGCTTTTATTTTCGGAAACCCAGAAAGAATCATAACGAACAGAGGGACGGCATTTGTAGCAAAGTTCTTTGAGGAATATTGTCAGAAAGAGATGATTCAACACCTCTTGATTGCAACGGGGGTACCACGCGGAAACGGACAGGTGGAACGAATACATGAGATAGTAGTACCAATGTTAGCAAAGTTCTGCGTCGAGGACCCAAAGACATGGTACAAGCACGTCGATCGCGTACAGCAGACCATTAATAATACACCTCCCCGCAGTACCAGATTCACACCTTTTAGATTACTTACAGGAATAGAGATGCGAACAAGCGACAGACCAGATATTCGGAAAATTATCGAGGAAAATAATATTCAAGTATTAGACGAGGAGTAGGGTGGCCAGATGCGCTGATTTAATCAGTAGATGTGCTGATTTTTTTCTATTGTACTGATTTTTAAGAGCCCGAAATCAGTACGCAAAATCTACGGATTTTTTGAGTTTGTACTGATTTTTACATTTAATAAATACTTTTGTAAATTGATGTAACTGGCATTTGCTTAAGGTCAGCATGTTCAAAACAATGGTTTTTGACAACTCATACGTGTGAGCAGATTGAAACCATTATTAAAAAGGTGTCAGCTTGCAATTGTTTCGTTTCCTAGGATATTGCAAAATAGTAAACTGTTTGGTTCAACCCATACCAACTTCACGATTTGCAGGTTTTACAGGATTTACAGGAAAAGCTGGTTTCGCCATTAATAAATCTTTTGAAAGGTGGTGGTGAGTTAATCATATATTAAAAACACTGAGAAGATTACAATAAGAGATAACGATTAGATTATAATTAAACATCCACTGAGAAATCGCCTGTCAGTATGTCAAACTTAAGACGACTACTGCTACGGTGCAATGTTAGTTCTAACAAGTAAGAAAGTCTAAGCTCGGGCGGAGCCGAACATTAAATACCCGGCGCAAGTATTAAATATATGTTTTCCACCTTTCCGAAAGCTACCGCTACATGATAAGCGGGTGTATAAATTTTAAGTAAACTAGCATCATTAAATTTCGAAATATTAAAATTTAAAGCATTTCTGAAATGATATGAAAAGCGGCCGTAATTTTAGTCAGATTACAACAATTTTCAACGGTTTGCTTTTATGTGGCAAGCACAATAACCAAACCGAGTTTGGTACAAATTGGTAGAACTGTTACCGAGATACATATATGTGATAATAAGTGGGCGGTGCCACGCCCATTTTCCAAAATTTTATAATACACGTATTTCTTGGTAAATAATTGTTGCAAGCGTCAATTTTGAATAAATTAACTTTAATATTTACTGATTTATCGAAGATTTCGTATTTCTCTAATTCTATTTTCTCGGCCATTTGGTATGCTGCACTAAGGCCAACAACTGTGCAAAGTTTGGAAGAAATCGGTGCAGGGGTTGCCAAGATATACACATGTAACCATAAGTGGGCGTGGCTACGCCCATTTTTCAAAAATTTATAATATTCTTATCTTTTGTCTAAAAATTATTGTAAATATCTATTTTGAGTGAATAATCTTCAGTAGTTACTAATATATCGAAGTTTTCGTATTTCTGAAAATTACCGTTATATAGGAGGTAGGCGTGGTTATTGTCCGATTTTGCCATCAATACCATCTGTCCTACGCCCGAAAGAAGAACACGTACCAAGTTTCGTTAAGATATCTTAATTTTTACTCGAGTTATCGTGTGCACAGACGGACGGACGGACGGACGGACAGACAGTCACCGCTTAATCGATTTCTTTTTTCATCCTGATCATTTATGTATACATCTGTCTATATCTATCTCGATTCGTTNAAAATTTAAAGCATTTCTGAAATGATATGAAAAGCGGCCGTAATTTTAGTCAGATTACAACAATTTTCAACGGTTTGCTTTTATGTGGCAAGCACAATAACCAAACCGAGTTTGGTACAAATTGGTAGAACTGTTACCGAGATACATATATGTGATAATAAGTGGGCGGTGCCACGCCCATTTTCCAAAATTTTATAATACACGTATTTCTTGGTAAATAATTGTTGCAAGCGTCAATTTTGAATAAATTAACTTTAATATTTACTGATTTATCGAAGATTTCGTATTTCTCTAATTCTATTTTCTCGGCCATTTGGTATGCTGCACTAAGGCCAACAACTGTGCAAAGTTTGGAAGAAATCGGTGCAGGGGTTGCCAAGATATACACATGTAACCATAAGTGGGCGTGGCTACGCCCATTTTTCAAAAATTTATAATATTCTTATCTTTTGTCTAAAAATTATTGTAAATATCTATTTTGAGTGAATAATCTTCAGTAGTTACTAATATATCGAAGTTTTCGTATTTCTGAAAATTACCGTTATATAGGAGGTAGGCGTGGTTATTGTCCGATTTTGCCATCAATACCATCTGTCCTACGCCCGAAAGAAGAACACGTACCAAGTTTCGTTAAGATATCTTAATTTTTACTCGAGTTATCGTGTGCACAGACGGACGGACGGACGGACGGACAGACAGTCACCGCTTAATCGATTTCTTTTTTCATCCTGATCATTTATGTATACATCTGTCTATATCTATCTCGATTCGTTTTGCCTGTTACAAACAACCGTTATGTGAACAAAGTTATAATACCCTTGTGCACAAGTGCGCTCGGGTATAAAAATTTGGGTATAAAAGGTGCAAACCACCGACTCTTGGATATGATATATGTAGCTTTGAATGTGAATGTTGTATTTAATAAGCATGTTTTAAATTTGTAGCTTAAAATATGCAAACAGATTCCAACTCGAGCTCGTCTTCTACTGAAACTGAATGGGCTACAAATTTTTTTTTAATTTTCTCAATTTTTATAAATTTTCTAGAAAGTTTGAGACTTCAACTCACATGTGTTTTGTTATAGAATTAACTATATTTTTATAAAAAATTTAAATTAAGTAAGGAAAGAAAAAATTTTCAANTTATAATTAATTATATTTTTATAAAAAAATTTAATTAAGTAAGGAAAGAAAAAAATTTCAAAACCTGTCAATACATTTTACTACTATTTTCGTGAGCACAGCTGTACATACATACGTAATACCTTTGATTTGTTTTAAAGTAATGAATTTTTNTGATCATTTATGTATACATCTGTCTATATCTATCTCGATTCGTTTTGCCTGTTACAAACAACCGTTATGTGAACAAAGTTATAATACCCTTGTGCACAAGTGCGCTCGGGTATAAAAATTTGGGTATAAAAGGTGCAAACCACCGACTCTTGGATATGATATATGTAGCTTTGAATGTGAATGTTGTATTTAATAAGCATGTTTTAAATTTGTAGCTTAAAATATGCAAACAGATTCCAACTCGAGCTCGTCTTCTACTGAAACTGAATGGGCTACAAATTTTTTTTTAATTTTCTCAATTTTTATAAATTTTCTAGAAAGTTTGAGACTTCAACTCACTTGTCTTTTGTTTTATAATTAATTATATTTTTATAAAAAAATTTAATTAAGTAAGGAAAGAAAAAAATTTCAAAACCTGTCAATACATTTTACTACTATTTTCGTGAGCACAGCTGTACATACATACGTAATACCTTTGATTTGTTTTAAAGTAATGAATTTTTGTATTGATAATAGTGTATGTGTTTAAAAGCCTATTCGTTATTTTTTGTTAATACATGGGCTGTTATTTGGTTGTTATATTTTTAATAATAAAAAAATACCATTAAAGATGAGCTGATTTTTATGGCTTTGTACTGATTTTTGATCCCAACTCTACTGATTATGTCACTATAATATCTAATGAGGAGAGAGACGAAATTCGCTAACAGGCTAGGCAAAACATAGAAAAGAGGGTAGCTGAAGTTACTTGTGCGCCAGGAGAGTTAGTGGCAATAAAACGAGCTCAGTTCGGCTCTGGGCTAAAATTAAGACCAATGTTTCTAGGACCCTATAAAAACATCGAAAAGTTAAAACATGGACGGTATTCGGTCGAAAAAGTTGGCGATACGAAGGGACCACGTAGAAAATATAAGGAAGTGGGACCCAGCATTCGGGTCCAATGCCATGTCAGGATAGCCGAATGTGGGAATGGGAACGGGCTAAGGTAGAGATTGCAACCCGGCAACCAAACAGGAATGCGATCCTGCAACTCAACACTAGACTTGAAGAAACTTAACCAACGCCGACAATAAAAATCGGGACTTTGAAATAACTGACGACAAAAGAAAAATGGACGGTTGAAAACGGGAATTCAAGGAAAGCGGACGCTCACAGACAACGCCCGTGTGCAAAATCTACTTAAAACTATATTTAAATATCTAAGTAACTATAAAACTATAATATAAGCAAACCCCCCTGGGGTCCACGGGAAACTGGACAGGGGTCTACGTTGACGTGAAAAAATATGGGGGTCCACGAGTTGTAAGTGGGAGTCTACGAAAAATCATCTGGTCACGATAGTTAAGAACCAAAATGGGTGCTTGATAGCCTATTTATTTCACTTTAATGTATAGTGCTCTTGACGCACTGGTGAACTTACCGTCACTTTGTGTCATCACACTCGGGGAAGCCTTAAAGGCCACCTGTTGGTATAATATTGAGTGAGACGATGCGGAAATTTCCGGCGGTAGATATTTGATCACTTGTGTCAACTCAATGCTACAGGATAGTACGCCACCATCACCTTTGTTGAAGAGATTCTAGAGAGAGAGAGTTCCCTGAGGGGAATGCTGGTTTAATTCCAGCACTGAGCCGGCACTCACACATTGTCGAGTCATCACTGATGGCTCCAAAACTGACTCAGGGTCAGGATCTGGAGTATTTTTTTTCGAAGTTAATGGGGATAAGTTTAACTTTTTCTCTTGGGGAATATGCTTCGGTCTTCCAGGCTGAGGTATTTGCNGGCACTCACACATTGTCGAGTCATCACTGATGGCTCCAAAACTGACTCAGGGTCAGGATCTGGAGTATTTTTTTTCGAAGTTAATGGGGATAAGTTTAACTTTTTCTCTTGGGGAATATGCTTCGGTCTTCCAGGCTGAGGTATTTGCAATGCCCTAAGCCATATACTACGTGGTGGAAAATAGGTGGAGGGGAAGGAGTTTACGTGTCTTCAGGTACAGCCAAGCTGCACCTAAGGCAGTGGCCAGCCCTCTATCTAAGTGCTTCCGAAATAGTACGGAAATGCAAGTCTGGACTAAATTACGTTGGCAAGCATAACCATCACTCGGGAGTGCCTGGCAATGAGACATCTGACCATTTCGCCACAGCTAGCTTAGACCAGGAATTCCTCGATCCGAAACCAGTTATAGCACTCCCCACTTCGGCCATCGAAGTCACCATCAGAATCTGGGTAGATACGCCGCTCAGCAATGACTGGGAGCCATCGAGTGGATGCAGGTGAGCAAAACTCATGTTGCCTTCAGTCTCAGAAGGTCTATTTAGTTTTCTTCTTCTCACTGAGAAGACGGGACAGCTGACTGGTCACTTCACGTGGTACAAACACCTGACTGTGATTGGCGTAAATGACAACTCCATTTTCCCATACTGCTTTGTAGAGGATGAGACGGTGGAGCACTTCTTGAGATTCTTGGATACTTGTTTGTTTATCATCGATTTATCTAGATTCGGTCTTTTGTTTTTTGTCAGTTTCTGAATTTGAAGTTTGGCATCAAAAGCTTTGTGGTTTTTTTTCAAGTTTTCTGTTTTAAAAATGCGAGTGACGAATATTTTTCGTATCACTTTAAAATTCGGAGCTATAAAAATAAAAATGATGCCATAAACACAAATAAACTATATGACAAATACATCACATGCAAACTCACGAGTGAGCCGAACATGTGAGGAGCTTATTTATTGCTCTTAAAAAATATAACTCCTTAGAGCGAGATAGTTCTTTCATGGATTTACGAACTCCCCAATAAACACAACGAATTCGCTTTGAATTCGAGGCGAGCTCGTTTTCTCTAATAGAACTTTCGAGGCGATACTCCGCGACGATAGATCGGCGAATTGGAATTTGTAGGAGAGTCGCCTATCATTAGCGAATCGAGTATTGCTAGTTTTCCGTATCGTTGGCGATTCGAGAATTTTTTGTTTTTCGAATCGTTGGAGATTGTAGAATTTTTATTTTTCGAATCGTTGGCGTTTCTATAATTTTTAATTTTTCGAATCGTTGGCGTTTCGAGGATTATTGATTTTTCAACGCAAGATTTCATTTCGCTGGTGGTTTGAGATTGGAATTTTTTTCGACCCAATTTTTATAGGATTTAAAAATCTAGCTAGGCCATCAGCCGACAGGTGTACGGACGGTCGTCACTCCTTTGGGGGTATCTTCCGTCCGTATGCACTGCCGGAAGTGCGGCTACACTCTTCACGCGGGGGCGACTGGAAACAGGCTATAGTTACGGTCATGTCTCTGGCTATAGTGCTAGCTAGTGGTAGTCGGGCGGGGAGAAGTCGGGGTGATGGGTTTGACATTGGTCTCACATCATGGCTCGGATCGCCTTCTGAGCTGCCTCTCTTTCCCATAAGTTACCCCAACTCCAAGGTGGAACAGCATATGCCGAAGGATGCATGGCCAGGGGGGTGCCTGGTTCCTAGTATGCGGACTCTGGATACCGGTCGTCCTCCAGTTTCAACCAGACTTGCCGTGGGATCGGGATTAACGCGGTGTACTTTTCCCATTTCCCGTTTACTCGTGGGAATCACATGCAAAATTCAATTTAAAAAAAAGTGCCAGATGGAGCTCTAATACCACCACTTCCGGACCAAGCCTGCACGGCTGAGGTCAGTCCGGCTAGGTCTGTGGCCAGTGGGCCGCCTACCGCTACCTCCGGCGGAGCCATTGGGCACGCGAATGGAGGCTCAGAGGTGTCTTCGGAAGCCATTGGGCTTCCCAACTCCGCCTGTTTAACAGGAGCTCCGGAATTAGTAGCCGGACCTTTGTCGAGCTCAGCTGCTGGAAGTCTGACCGAAGTTTCTTCGGACTCAGATACTGATAACACTGTTATCCTCGACGACATCAGTGTATGATCTGCTGTCTCAGGGCTAACCGAAGTCAAGAGAGCTCTAGACCGTGGCAAGTCTACGGAGGAGGCTCTAAAAATAGCCAAGAGCATCTCAACTTCCGATGGGAAGCTGAAACGGGTGCGCTCCGAGGAGCAATCCCCTAGTGACGCTGTCACAAAGAAGCCTCGACAGGCTCATATGGGGCCAACGAAAGCTGCCTACAGCAAGGTGGCAAGTAGCGCCGAACTGGGCTTCACTCCCGTTGACCCCGTCAACAAACCACTTGGAGCAGAGCAACTGGCTCAGCTCCAAGAATCTAAAACAGATGTCGTTATTGACCGATCGGGGACCGACGTAAAGCCGGAGTTTGAGAGATGCGTCCGTCGAGCTGGATGGTTTCTCGTCGTCTGCTCGAACGCACAAACCGCGACATGGCTACGGCTACACGCCGAACATATCAAGGGCAAGTGTGGTCTTGAAATTTCACTCGTTGAGGAAAGTAGTTTCCCTCGGACATATGTCATTCGGGGCTACTTTCCTCAAAGCACCCAGTTAACCGACGAGAAGGTTCTGGCCATCGCAGCCCAGAACCATCTCTCAACGGCGTGCTGAAAGGTGTCACGCAGACAGGTGCAGGAGAAATTTCTCCACTTGGTCATCGTAATCGGCCACGATTCAATGGTAAAACTTACTGCGGCTAAAGGTAGGATCGCCTACAGATATGGGCACGGAAAACTGCTGTTGCGAGCTAAAGAGCAGCAACCGAAAGAGGCGGGGGTCACAGAGCCTGCGGAGGAAGCTAGGGAAGCTGTTACCCCGGCTGAACCGGAGCTGGACGTGCGGCCATCTATCAGCAGAGCCGCCGGGCATGCTGGCAGCTGGCACACGTCCATTTCAGCAGAGGGAGCAGCCGTGGTGGAAGCTCCTGAATCAATTCCGTAGACGGAGACCTGTGCAGGCGAGTCACATGGGGAAAAGACTCCAAATCACTGCCAAGCAACAGGCAAGAAACTGTGCTACCTGTGGCATCAACAGGGACTGGATCCGTGGCCTCGAGTGTGACTCGACAGCCCTCGTTGGATGCCGCCTTTGGGCGACAAGAAGACGTGCTTTCCAAGCCGGTAAAAAACACCACCGTAAGACCAAAACGGACCGGTGATGCCAGGGAAAAGGGGTCCCGACGAGACAAAAAGGAGAGTCTCGTAAAAACGTCGCTTCAGGGGAAGCAATGAGCACCTTAAGGGTGCTACAGGCTCACCTACACCATGCCAAGGGGGCATAGGCCACAATTGATAGGTTAGCCAGCGAAATTCGCAATAGGCCTGCTTCAAGAACTTCAATTTAGCGGTGGCCAAGTAAGAGGACTGGGTAGTTCAGGCAGGTTAATCTACGACCGGCTTGGGGATACCCCCGCGCCGCCATTTTGATTAACGGCAACCTCAATTACACACCTCCTACTCCTTTTATTTCCAGGGACCTTTCAGCGGCTGTAGTCGAGGTGTCGACGGTGGGTGGCAGGAAATTGTCCTTGCATCCGCCTACTTTCCTGGTGATGTCCCCACCATACCACCATTGTAGGTGCAGCAGCTCGTCGAATTTTGTCGACGCACAAATAGACAATTTATTATTGGTTGTGATGCGAATGCCCACCACACGGTGTGGGGCAGCTCCGATATCAACGTAAGGGGTGAGTACTTGTTAGAATATCTGTCACAAAATAACATAGAATTTGCGAACAGGGGTTGCAAACCTACATTTATTACTGCCGTCAGGGAGGAGGTACAAGATCTCACTCTCTGCAACAGATCAATTTCCGATTGTGTTTGGAATTGGCAAGTCTCGGAAGAAGCATCGCTCTCGGATCATCAACACATAGTTTTCGAGATCCCAGGGCGATCTGAGCTCCGAGGCTTGACTTTCCAGCCCAAGAAAACAGACTGGGCCCTATTTAAAACCTTAGTAAAGGTTAGGGCAGACTCGTTGCTAACCACCATTGACTCAGTCGACGCAATAGATGTCGCAGCGGATCTGCTTAACAGAGTTCTGTTGGAATCCTTCCATGACAGCACAGTTACTTCTTCCACCTTGATAAAACGTAAAGTTCCCTGGTGGAATGGGGAACTGGATTCTAAGCGTAAAACTGCCAGGAAGCTCTTCAACAGGGCCTAAAGAACACATCAGTGGGACGATTATAAGGCCTGTCGCACTGACTATAACAAGATTAGTAGGCGCTCGAAGAGGGATTCATGGAGGCGACATTGNTTGTTAGAATATCTGTCACAAAATAACATAGAATTTGCGAACAGGGGTTGCAAACCTACATTTATTACTGCCGTCAGGGAGGAGGTACAAGATCTCACTCTCTGCAACAGATCAATTTCCGATTGTGTTTGGAATTGGCAAGTCTCGGAAGAAGCATCGCTCTCGGATCATCAACACATAGTTTTCGAGATCCCAGGGCGATCTGAGCTCCGAGGCTTGACTTTCCAGCCCAAGAAAACAGACTGGGCCCTATTTAAAACCTTAGTAAAGGTTAGGGCAGACTCGTTGCTAACCACCATTGACTCAGTCGACGCAATAGATGTCGCAGCGGATCTGCTTAACAGAGTTCTGTTGGAATCCTTCCATGACAGCACAGTTACTTCTTCCACCTTGATAAAACGTAAAGTTCCCTGGTGGAATGGGGAACTGGATTCTAAGCGTAAAACTGCCAGGAAGCTCTTCAACAGGGCCTAAAGAACACATCAGTGGGACGATTATAAGGCCTGTCGCACTGACTATAACAAGATTAGTAGGCGCTCGAAGAGGGATTCATGGAGGCGACATTGTAGAACAATTGAAACGTTACCTGAAGCCTCGGGTCTGCATAAAATTTTATCAAAGGAGTCTTCCAATGGGGTAGGCCTCCTAAGGAGGCAAGATGGCACCTTTTACAATAACAGGGAGACTCTAAATCACCTACTTCAAGTGCATTTCCCAGGTTCCTTGGTGGAGCATGATCTGATTACCTCTGTCTCCTCGGAAGACAGGTTCCCTAGAGTGAGAAGTCAAAGCAGATCTGGCTCCATCTTTGACAGGGACAAGGTACGGTGGGCGGTAGAAGCGTTTAAACCCCTCAAAGCAGCGGGTGGTGATGGGATCTTCCCAGCACTACTCCAAAGAAGCATTGAGGATATTATTGATCCCCTGATCTGTTTATTTAGGGCTAGTTATTGCTGGGAATACATACCGTATGCTTGGAGGAAGGTGTCCGTGTTATTTATTCCGAAATCGGGCAAAAGGCCCCTTGACTTAGCTAAATCATACAGACCAATTAGCTTAACTTCCTTCTCCCTCAAAACTTTAGAGAGACTTCTAGACCTCCACATTAGGGAGAGACATAACACTTTCACTCCCTTACATCACACACAATTCGCGTATGTTAAAGGGAAATCCACGGATTCGGCCCTAGATTATCTGGTTAGTAGGATCGAAAGTGCCTTCGAGGCAAAGGAGATCGCTCTGTGTACCTTCTTGGACATCGAGGGGGCTTTCGATAATACTGCCTATGGGTCTATCTCAAGGGCATTGGCCCAAAGAGGCTTAGAGTCTACTACTGTTGGTTGGATCCACGCTATGCTTCGTGAGCGCGAAATTACATCGTCCTTGGGCAATACTCAAGTGAAGATCAGAGCCGTGAGAGGCTGCCCACAGGGAGGGGTCCTTTCTCCCTTGCTTTGGTCACTTGCTGTGGATGACCTCTTAATCAGACTACATGAGTGTGGTTACGATGTTGTGGGATACGCAGATGACCTTGCAATTATTGTTACGGGGAAATTCGGCAGTACTGTCTCTGACGTTACGTGCGCAGCTCTTCGCGTGGTCTCAAACTGGTGTGCCAATGAGGGCCTCAGGATTAATCCTCGAAAGGCTGTTCTAATACCGTTTACAACAAGATATAAACCGAACCTTGGTTCGGTCACTCTTGCAGGGACAGTACTTGAATATTCCGATGGGAATAACGCTAGATAAGAGACTTAATTGGAACTCCCATCTTGACAGAACGATTGCTAAAGCCACACGAGCCATGTGGGCCTGCAGAAGACTTTTTGGTAGGAAATGGGGGTTGAGCTCAAGGCTGATTGAGTGGTTCTACCGTATGATCGTCCGTCCGATTGTGTCCTATGCATCCATAGCGTGGTGGCAGAAGACAATGCAAAAAACTTCGCCTTAACAAGCTGCAAAGATTGGCATGTCTATCCGTCACATGATCTATAAGAACGTGTCAAACTGCGGCCCTAGAGTCGCTTCTGGGATGGACTCCTCTCCATATTTTTATTCAGGAATCAGCAGCCACGAGGGAGCTGCAACTTCGACTATCTAACGACGGCTTCTTCGTAAAGAAGCCTCATGCAGGTATTCTTGGGAAGATACCAGGGTTGGATATATACGGAATTTCTGATTCCATGACTAAGGTCTGCTTTGGCAGAAAATTCCAAGGGATAATCCCCGAAGGCGAAGATTGGGCAAATGGGCTCCCTGCCCTTGATCTCAGAAATGTACACTGGTACACAGATGGATCAAGGATGGCGGACAGAGCGGGTGCAGGCATTTTTGGACCTAGCACCAAACTTACAATTCCCATGGGCAAATGGCCCACGGTGTTTCAGGCTGAAATAGTCGCAATCTTAAACTGCGCAAAATTAAACCTAGAAAAGGGTTTAAATGGCGCTTTTTTAGTTATCTTTTCAGATAGCCAAGCAGCCATCCGGACCCTTTCAAACAGAACTATCAAATCTAAGTTGGTTAGAGACTGCTTTAAAACGGTACAATTTTTGGCAGCCAAAAACATGGTAACATTGTGCTGGGTACCAGGCCATTCTGGAATCGAAGGCAACGAGATCGCTGATGAGTTGGCACGTGAAGGATCGCTTACTGCCTTTTCGGGACCTGAACCATTCTGTGGTCTCAGTTGGTCCTCTTCGAGAGCCATAATCACTGAGTGGGTACACTCAGATCGCAGTAAGTACTGGGGAGCGTGGGGGGGGCTCAGACAGGCCAGGCTATTCGGCTACCCCTTTAACAGGAACGATATCGTCCTAAAAAACAGAATTGACATCAGCTTACTTTCTGGGTGTCTGACTGGTCACAACCAATTGCGGTTCCACTTACACCGAATAGGGGCGATCACAGAGCCGGAATGCCGGCTCTGCCTCGAGGCCGATGAAACTTCGGAGCATATTTTCTGTAACTGTCCGGCTTTAGCCAGACAAAGACTGATTTACTTTAAATCTTCGTTGGTCGAACCCTTTGTTATAACGAATTCGTCTACCAAGGCCCTTTTAAGATTCATAGGGGAGGCCTACGGTATCTTGGCCACATTGGGTTAGGGACTCCTTTATAGAGATACAAAAGATCTTTTAGGTCGCGGTGTCTTTGCTCTATTACACCCAGTAAATTAACTAACTAATTAACTAACTAAAAATCTAGCTATCTGAAATTAAATCTATAATATAAATAAACAAAAGGTAAACAAAATGCAATAGCAACAGAGAATGTTTCGTTTTCTAGGGATATCAGAAAATGTGCAGCAAATATTTTAACATTAATTAGCACCACTATATGTAAATACCCATTTCATGAAATAGCCAAGGTTTTACAAATCACTTTAAATGCAGATATTTACTTTGCTCCGTTGCTGCATTAAATAAAGCTGGCCTACTAAAATAAAATGTAAAGAAATTGTACTGGTTTTATTTTCCTAACAGAGAATATTTTCGATATTTTTCTTGATTGGGCCTCGAAGACGATGCAATAAAAACATCTTTCAAAAAAACTGATTTCCTCGAGCTCGCCTCGAATTCGAAACGAGCCCAAAAAATATATTTGAGAAATTTATTTTCTCAAGTTCGTCTCGAATTCGATATGATGCCACCCTCGTTTTTGTTTTTATTGGGTCTGTTTTTTAAAACCTGCAAGTGTGTAATCACATTATTCTATTAAATAGAACACAGGAAACTATTTTATTTTTATGTTTGCCACTCCGTATTTAGTTTTGGATCTCACCCGCGATGCAAAATTACATCGTTATATTTCTTCACATTTTTTATGAGCTTTGGGAATATGTGAGAAATGAGCATCAGGGGGTCCACCGAAACCAGTAGAGTTTTGAAAAGGGTCTACGAGAAAAATAAGTTTGGGAACCTCTGATTTAAATGATGCACCACATATATCCAACCTTGTTATTGAATCATGGTCATCAGTATCCTCTTTATTGTGCATTGCACTGTCCCTTTTCTGCATTATTCGTAAACTTTCTAAGGCGAGCCTTGTTTTTGTTCTTTTCTCTACATTATTTATTTTAGTGTTCGCAAAATCAGATGTATGGCCACAGCTATTCATATGTTGTGCTAGCGCTGTGCTATTTTCTTAATGTCTGCTTCATGTTCGCTTAGACGAGTACCCAGGGTTTGCTTTGCTGTTCCAATTTACAATTTGTCGCATTTTTCGGTTTATCTACCATCGCACTTTATTTCATAAACCACATTGTTTCGCTGCTTGGTTTCTATAGGGGTGTTTGTTTTTGTAAAGACTGTGGATAAAGTGCAATTGGATTTGTATGCTAGCGTTATATTTTGTCGTTTAGCAATGTGTTAATTAAAGTTCTCGGACAACAATGGAATGTAGCCATACAGCTGATTTGGCGAACACTAAAATAATTGATGTAGAGAAAAGAACAAAAACAAGGCTTACCTTAGAAAGTTTACAAATAATGCAGAAAAGGGACAGTGTAATGTACAAGAAATAGTATACTGATGATATCGCTGCAGCTTACATATTATGTTTATGAAAATTGTCAACATTCAGCTTAGACAAAGCTCCCACAAGCGCTGGTAATGATTTTTGTTTTTGAGTTCCATAATTAAATGTTTAACGTAACGTAAGCCATTCTGACTGAATCACTTATTTCTAAATTATTCATAATTTTTTCGTTTCCTTCGTTGTTTGGTTAATCCTTACAATATTATAAGTCCGAAAGTGAGTTTGTTTATTTTTTACTCTTTCACTCTTTAACTACTTAACCAATCATGATGAAATTTTGTACACTTGTGTCATTTAGCCCAACTTAAAATATAAGATAGTTTTAATCTCGATTGTACAATTGTGATTGTAGCACCTCCCATACGAACTGAATTTTTCATAGTATATATCGCAGGAAATATTTGTGATAGAGGACAGGAACTTGGTATGAAGATATATAGAATCGATTCCAACCTCATAGGGGAGGGCTGCCACCTGTTTAAAAAGTATTTTTCAGCTTGAATTAAGGGAATTATTTATTTGAAAATTATATTAAAAAATGGATATCAAGAGGCCTAAAAATGTTGTAGTTTGAAAATATTTTGAAAAGGGTTGCCTGCCGTTTAAAAAGTAAAATAAAAATTAATTATTTCCTTTTTGGTTGTTGTTGTTTCCGACAGGGTGGGTGTATGATGTATTTTGGAACGAATTTCAGTGGCAGAACGAAAAATGACACTGAAGATGGCACAACGCCGAAACCGGTTTGTCTCCAAACCAAATTTGACAAGGGATGACGGAAATTCGTTCCAAAATACATCATAAAAATTAATTATTGGCAAGATATAAGAAACCTTCAGATTGAACATTTAGAATACTACTTTGGTGTTTTACTACGGTTACCACCCGATTAGAAATTAAATTCCATTAATTTAAATGAATTACTGCAATAGAGGTGTCAACGGAAATGTTTAGAAAAGGGTTTAAGTTCCAAACTACATGAAGGACGGTTGCCACCTGTTTGAAAAGTCAAATTCTACTTAATTATTTAAATAAATTATTGAGATATGTATCACAATATGGGTGTCAGACCAAAGGGGTTTAATCAGATTTAAGTTGCAAAATATTCTGAAGAGGGTTGGCACCTGTTGTAAAAGTGGAATTTAAATTAGTTATACCCAAATTAAAGTGTCAGGCGAACAAGTGTTTAGAAATGTTCAGCTTGAACATGTAGAAACTTCTGAGGTATTTGAAAAGGGTTACCACCTATTTTAAAACTATATTCAACTACAATTATATTGTAAGTTAAATGAGTTTTTACAATATAGGTCTTAATGTCTTGAAAAGGCTTTATTTCTAAGCAGGGTTTCAACAGATTTGCAAATTCAAATTCAACTTAAGTTATTGGAATTAGGCAATTTGAATGGATGTATGTAACACAATATGAGTTCGAGACGAAAGAGGTATAGAAAGGTTGCCAACAGTCCAGAAGGTTAAATTCAAACTATTAAATAATTTCAATGAAGTACTTATTACAATAGGGGTACCAATCAAAATGCAATACTTTTGAAAGTGCCTTATTTCTAAACTACATGTAAGGGGGTTGTCCCTTTTTAATCTAAATATTGGAATTCAGGGTTTATAATAATAGAAAAAGTATCACAATAGAGAGGTTTAATAAAGTTTTAGTTTGAAAATATTTACTTTGAAGATGGTTAAAAAATTTAAAATATCCTGTTTTTGGCATATTTAAGTATGTTGCGATTTATTGAAATAAATTACTCCCAATGTAGCACGCAGAAATTTCATACACTCAGTGGGTGATGGCGATATAATATTTATATTTATTGCTGTGCAGGTTAATAAACAAAACTATACCCTGAAGATGCTAAAAGTCTTAGTGGAACGTCGGGAAAAAGCAAAATAAAGTATTTTTTTTTACACAATGGTTAGATAAGAAAAGGGAGACAGGTAATAAGATCAACGGAATAAGGTCAATTGACTTTATCTCCCACCCTGGTTACGAAATAAAGTCAATTGACATTATTACCTTTTTATAAACCAAATTAAATCTATTGACATTATTTCTCTTTCAAACATTAAATCTGCTTAGCTTCGCGGCGGCCTGCGTCAGCGCGCCACACCGTGCGCGCCGCGCTCGCGCCCCGCGTACCCCGCGCGACCGGCGCGCACACCACGTTACGCTACACCGCGGCCCCCTTCCCCGTCTCCCGCCGTGCTGTAACGCAGGTAGATTTATTTTTTGAATACGTTGAAACAAAATTTTTAATATTTTAAACATCGAGGGCTTATATTCAATAATACCCTCTATCTGCACACTTTTCACAAAGATGAGATTCTGATATAAAAATCCACCTAAGCTTTAACTGTCATCAGTGATATTAATGCTACCTTATATAACGACAGGTAATAAGTCCCATATGGTTTCTAAAATCACAAATTAGTTTTTGTGCAAATTGCAGATAGAGGGTATTAATGAATTCAAGCCCTCGATATTTCACATTTTTATATTTGTAAGTTATTGGAAGCAGGGATGCCAACTTGGCTCAAACCGTGCCATTTGTTCCTATTTTACTTCAAATGGCACTTAATTTTTCAATTTGGCACAAAGTGCCAAAATGGCACTTTTGTAAAAAAAATATCTACATTTCAACACATTTTTCTGAAATCCTTTTTCTCAACTAAAATTTTCTAATTTATAAAGGCTATTCAACTGGTTTATCTTATTTTATCATTGCACTTTTGTTTTGAAAATGTGGCTTTATTTTATTGCTAAATGTGAATGATTAAAAGGAATTACACCTTTTTTGCCACTTTTATTTTTCTATTTGGCACATTTTGGCACTTTTTTTATCCTCAATATGGCACCTCATAACTAAGGAGAGTTGGCAGCCCTGATTGGAAGATTTCTGCTGTGTTTTGAGGCAACAACTTGTCTGCAGTAAAAAAGCATATAATTTGTGTTTCATTTGTGTTTCAAACGTGTGTGAAACCAATCAATTAACTTATATGATCTCGGTTCCGATATTAAATAATCAATAATTGTTTATACCCGCATTTTGGCACATTGGCTCGTTGAATGTGCCATCTAATAAATAGTGTCGTCGTTCTCCTTAGCTGCTTTTAAATGATGTCGTCACAAATTGCTGGCGGAGACATGAATACAGTGTAAGAAAATTCTTTTTCTATAATTGTTTAGTTATAGAAAGGTTGGTTTCTTTTCCACCTTAGACATTCCGAATTCGTTCAAAATATGCTAATTTGAAACACAGAATTCTTTTAGTGTTCCCCCGTGGTTTTTGAGCATGGACTGTTTCTTCAATTTAGTAGTGTTCGCTTTATTTGTGTGGAAACGAAACATGTTTTGCAAGTTATAGATCATTTCTACACTCTTTCTTCAAATATTTCTCGTATTCCAGCTGTGCTTTGCGTTTAGTTTTTCGCATCGTGTTTTTACATATTCGTAATTAAAATTTTTTTAATAAAATCAATTGGTGGTAGTTCATGATTGTGTGTGGATTAATATCACAACACTGAGGATTTGGCAATAACCTTTTTCATCTATTAAAAAACAACAATTACGGGGCAATGTTTATCGTAAGAACAACATTTTTTTCTATGAATCGACATACTTTAAGCATTGTTGACGCTATTTCCATTTGAATGAGGAAATAGCGTCAATGACTTAATTTCCTAATTTTTGTTGACTTTATTTCGCTTTTGAAAAGGTAGTAATGTCAATTGACTTTATTTCGCACCAAGGTGGGAAATAAAGTCAATTGACCTTATTTCCGTTGATCTTGTTACCTGTCACCCAGAAAAGCCTAACAACTTTTACAATTTCAAAATTAGTCGTTATTTTTTTAATTTTGCTTAAAATTACAAATAAAAATGTATTAGTTGTAGAACATTTCCTTCCTAGTAAATTTTTCAATGACAGTTTTCATCAATAACTGTTATGTTTGGTTCCGTTTTTTTTTTTGATCATTTGTTTGTTTGTTTTATTTAGTATTTTTTCATTTTCCTTTCTTCGTTTCATTTCACTGATTGGTTTAGCCTAACACAACAATTTTACAATTATTTTATGGTGCTAGTTAAGCGCTTAAAATTTTTTGATTAAATATAAAATAACATATGTATATGATACAATGTATGACATGGGGGAAACAGAAGAAAAAGTAAATAATAATATGCAAGAAATAAAAATAAAAGAAAATTGATATAATAATAAGTAGAAATTTCAGGTACACAAAGAGGAAACAAATTTATATATTAATTGCATTCATTGCTATAATAATAAGTTAACTGTTTTTTGAAAAGCAGGGAATTTTTTAGTGTTCTCAACCTAATAGGGAGAGCGTTCCAAAGACGTATGGAATTGATAAAAAGCTGACGTTCAGACACAAGGGCTCGATATTTGGTGTATACTAAAAGTTCTGACCTCAATGATTGGAGAAATTGCAACAAGGCTGCTTGGAATTTATAATTTTGTGTAAGCCAAAAAGTGTTCTAACTTTAAATAGGTCATAAAACGAAACGCTGAATAACTTTTTACAAAATGCTGAGACATGGTCAAGTCTTTTTAGCCTGTTCACATATCTGGCAACGTTATTGTTTACGCTAGCCCCCTTCACCTTAAGTATGTTTATTTATTAGAGAATTTCACTTGTAGATGTCGCTGTGATCTAAGCGGGAACAGTTACTCGTTACTCCAGTTCCTGTTTCTCGAGTCCTGTTACCCGCCTCGGATGATAGGTATCGCCTTCTGCGATCACCCAACACTCTGCCACTTTGGAAGAGAGCTCCGATCACTCAAGTAAGGTCCTCTAATTATTAATACATTGTACATATTTTTGTTACAGCTAATTTATATATATATAATAAAGAAGTGTCCGTTAGGCGCTCTTTTAAGTATGTATATAAATACATTTATAGTGAACAGTGTGTTTCATTTAATTTTATTGAGCTAATTTAAGTATGTTAAATTTAACCTCGAAGGACTTCAGGGATTCGGCACCTCCTCGACCCTCGTTTGCCGCGGAATTTAAGAGGAATTCCCGGCCCACATTTCACCCCGTCCCGAACATGGTCCTTCGAGCCGGATAGGCTTGAAGTTTTTCGTGGTTGTCCCACATTTGTTTAAAAATAAAATAAAAGTGAAGAATTCGAACAATTTTCAAATATAAAAATTTTTTCATAAACTGCCAAGTTGCCTTCATAAATGAGAATTTACATCGCGCCCCCCGTTAACACGTTTTTTATTTTCTTTTACACGTCGAATCGTGTGCAATTAAACATATCTTAAAGTTTTTCATATTGCATTCATTGGTGAAACCCGCCACCAACTTTAGTTTTTTATTACATACATTGGTGGAGACCCCCAGCAATTTGACTTTTCCGAACGCACCCAAAGAAACATAAAAAAAAAAACCAAGAAATAAAATTCGTTAGCAACACGTTGTGGAAACGCGGCAATTTTGGAAAATACCTTAAATCCGAGGTAAGTGACATAAACTCGGTTGGAGCCATTTCCTCTACCCCGTGGAACAGGAGCAGCAGAGTTGCAGGGCAAGGACATCCCAACAGCCGGAGTACCGGTTAAATAAGTATTGGAATAGTAAGTATATTTGGAGTACTAATTGTGTTTATTTGTAACAGCAGAACACAAAGGGAGGGCTTTTTAAATATAGTGCATAAATTTACCAGTGCTCCAGCCTAAGCAGCAGCAACTGCAATCATAAATCTGCCAGCGCTCCAGCAAAAACAACAAGCAACAATAAGGCCCCCACCAAGTGGTCCACCGCGATAGCAAGTTCGCAACAGCAAGGCCCCCACCAAGTGGTCCACAGCGATAGCAAGTTCGCAACAACAAGGCCCCCACCAAGTGGTCCACTGCGATAGCAAGTTCGCACCAACAGGGCCCCCACTAAGTGGTCCGCCGCGATAGCAAGTTCGCAACAACAAGGCCCCCACCATGTGGTCCACCGCGATAGCAAGTTCGCACCAACAAGGTGCTACCAACTGGTCCACCGCGATAGCAAGTTCGCAACAACAAGGCCTCCAACAAGTGGCCCACCGCAGGAGCACAGCTCATTAGTGGCCAACAGCCTTTCAAATTTGGCACGTAACGACTAGGAAAGGGGTGAGGAAATTATATAGGGTTGTGCGTGAGTACCATATCCACCCCTTCCATATATATACATACATATATATTTAAAAAAACGTGTATTTCTGAACGATATCGGGGTACGTAGAAACCGGTTTTCGCGAAATTCTACCGGTAAAGTGGTGGAGGAATAGCGGGAATTCTGTGGGAATAACGTATCCAACCACCGTTGTGTTTATATATATATATATAAAAGAGAAAAGAAACAAAGAAAATGAAATTGTGCCACGAATTGCGGGACTCAGCGTCCGTTACAAAAAAGGTGGTTTTGTTTTGTGTTTTGAGCACAAATCAAATTAAGTCGTCGAAGTTTCGACAACCTCAATTATTGAACTTTTTATAGCTTTAGAGGTGAGTAACTCAACTCAGAGTTGAGTTATTGAGTTGATTCCCATAAGTGAATCGGTAACTCAGACTCCCTTTCCAAAAAAAATTTAACTCAGTTGATGTCCTAGGGCTCACATGATTCAACTGAATCATTGTGGCTCATATTTGTCCATTTAACTCTCTCACTTCGCCCCAGTGTTTAGCATGAAAAAGAGTCAGCAGCAGTAGCAAAAGAAATGGTCAATATAACTCTCCATGATTCGCCACAGTGTTTAGTATGGCAGTCTTATATGTATTTTGTTTTTGCACATGGCGAATTTATACAAGGTGGTGGCAAAAATATAACAACAACAACCACATGTATTTTGTATTGCAGGTGTTATGTCAAATCTAAATTCTGGCATTAAGTTTCAAAATATGAGTCAAGACAAGGCGAATTTATACAAAAAAATTCGCCTTGAGTCAAGACATCCCATTCAAAATGTGGGTATGGTTTGAAGGGCCGAAGACCGCCTACGCAAAAGAATTTTTGCAACATAGCATACAACTAATTAAAGGTATTTTTATGCACTTTCTAAAAATAGTATTTTGCGTATAGTTAAATACGTATTTTTTTAGAAAAACGTACAATTTTATTAAAAAAAATTGTTATAATTTCTTTTTTTTTTAGTTTTTCGCGAAATATGTATGTAATATATATAAAAATGTGCAGATCAAAACAAAAAGGTCTATCAATTATCTTTCCAACCATATGCACATTTTTAAATCCGGTACATAATTTTTCGAAATATAAGCTTTTGGAAATACTGAAAATTCCACCTGTACGCTCCCCCTAGAACCTACCCTTTTAATTTGCACCGAAAAAATGTACATCTTTCAAATCAGTAGAAGGGAGCTGACCACGCCCACATTTCATTTTTGTTTTATCCCAACGGCCGCTATACCGCACTTATGCCTCAAAACGAGTCTACGATACGAATGAGTGTAATACACAAAGAGTCAAATGAGTTAGTTGAATGAACTGACTCCCTACAGTGAGTTGGAGTCATTGAGTCAACTCCTATAAATTTGCTGAGTTACCCACCCTTACATAGCTTCTTTGTTGTTGCATAAATTAAATAAAGACTGTCTACAAAGTTTTTCTGAGTTTTTCTACAGTTTTACGTTTTAAACCGCGCCAGCTTTAAAGTGTTCGACGTGATTTTTAAAATATTGAGAAAAAGTGGTTGAGGCAGAAGGCCCGAATACGGACCATATTTTAAAGATTTTTTTCACATAAGAATCCCTCAGGTTGTGCGGTACACTGAGAGAATACTCTTTTGATATAAGCTTGGTACAAATAACCGGTTAATAAATAAAACTTAAATTGAATATAGTTTGTGTATATTAACTGAAGTTTTAAATATATTAAAGAACATTATTTCTCTATACACTTTTTCCACGACTTTTTATTGCGATAGTATTTTTTTTTTTGTCGTCGTTGTTTATAATTCGCATTCATTGTAAATTCCCCCGAGATTCTGTGGTACATTTGACGTTTGTTTTTAAATTTTTGGTTTTAATTAAATTAATTTTCAAAAGATGGCCGATGTTAATGATTTTTCGCGGGCGTGTAACGCATTGTTGGAATTCGAAGCGGGCTTCAACAACCTGCCGTGTAGCAGCCATTCAACTTTTTCGCTGAAGATCCAAAAGGAGGAACTGAAGGCGCTCTGGGTCAAGGTGAAGGATGCGTTCGATGACTACTCGAAAAAGGTGTCGGACGACGAAACAGGTCAGGCTGCACTTCGGCTGGCGCTTCTTCCTCTTCTTCTTCAAAATTGTTCTTTACACTCTCATTCTCAAAATAATGTGACCCGCACCCAGTTGCTCTCAGCTCGATTGGCGCAATCTTGTATTCTATCATTCTTGGATCAAGTGCATCTTGATTCAATGCCCCCTTTAAGGCTAGCCGATGTCAACTTCTACAGGAGTCAGCAAGTGGACCTAATTCTTGGAGCGGATGTTTACCCAGCGGTTATAAAGGAAAATGTGCAACGTAACGTTCTGGAATGACTTCTAGCGCAGGAAACGGTGTTTGGCTGGATTTTGACGGGACCAGTACCACCTACGACCACAAGGAGTTTTTCTACTTCTGTGTCTTATGGCACAGAAACTCCAACCCCCCAGCTAACTCGGTTTAGGGAGTTAGAATAAGCTTCCACCAAAAGGAAAATTACCCCCGAAGATGCATTTTGTGAGGAGTGGTACTCGAAGATGACCACGAGGAATGAGCAAGGACGGTATGTGGTGGCTGTACCCTTTCATCGGGAATTCCCAGATGAAATTAACCTCGGCCTTTCAAGGACTGAAGCAGCACGGCAATTCTTGCGCAGCGAGGCTGGTTATATCAGGAAACCGGAGTTGAAAACGGAACACGACCGGGTTCTGAAGGAGGGGTGAGGAAAACAGCGTAACAACCAGCACACAGGCCGTATTACTTAGCACATCACGCCGTCGTGAAACCGGACAGCATAACAACGAGTGGTGTTTAACGCATCTTGTCCCACGTCAAATGGAGTCAGCTTAAAGACATATTATACCCCGGGCCTATTCTACAAGCGGATTTGGTTTGCTCACTTTTAAAGTGGCGCTTATTCAAATACTTATTTAATGCAGACATCGAGAAAATGTATAGGCAAATTATGCTCCATCAGGAGCATACCCCATTTCAAAAAATTCTTTTCAGAGAATCCCCGGACGAAGAACGTAAGGATTACGAACTTAAGACCGTGACGCTTGGAGTAAACTGCGCTCCATATTTGGCAATAAGGACGCTACACCACCTCGCAGATGATGTGAAAACGAAATTTCCACTGGCAGCAAAGATTTTGAAGCAGTATATGTATGTCGATGACGTCCTGGCTGGAGCCCACGATTGCATAACTGCAATACAAATGCGAGATGAGGTAATAGAAGCTCTTAACACCGCCAGCTTCTTCCTAAGAAAGTGGACCCCGAATTTTAAGAAGATTTTGACAGGACTACCCAAGGCGCACATATACAAGGAGAATTTCTAGGAGCTTGATGACATGAGTGAGACAAAAATGTTGGAATGCGGTACATGACATGTTTTACTTCACCGTACAGCCGATCCCCCGAAAGCAGGAGTATACCAAACGAGACGTTTTATCCTGCGTAGCAAAATTGTTCGACCCAGCTGGATGGCTCGGGCCAATTGTAGTGGTAGCAAAGATCTTCATGCAGGAGATCTGGCTAACCAAAATAGACTGGGATGACAGTCAACCCCGAAATTTACTGCTACGTTGGGAAACCTTTCTGGATAACTATGAGCATATTCAGAAGATAAAAATCCCCCGATGGACCCATTTTACGCCATGGGACGAAGTAGAGTTCCATGGATTCTGCGATACCTCTGAAAAGGCATATGCAGCCGCACTATATATTAGGGTACGCGATCGCGCATCATACAATGCGCCCCACATAAACTTGCTAGTGGGTAAAACAAAAGTAGCACCAGTAAAAACGGTGTCTCTCCCCCAGTTAGAGCTCTGCGGAGCATTCTTACTGGCCGAACTAATTAATACTTTTATTCCTCAGTTTGAAGTCACGCAGCCAGTAATATACAAATGGACCGACCCCACGATCGTACTTTCATGGCTGAGGAAACCGGCATGTACATGGACAACGTTTGTAGATAACAGGGTCGCAAAAATTTATGAGCTAGTTGGAGTATCAGGGTGGAATCATGTGGACTCTGCGGATAATCCAGCGGATCTTGTCAGCCGAGGCGTGTCCCCCCAGGATCTACTCTCAAGTATTCTGTTGTGGTATGGACCTAAGTGGTTGGAGCAAGATTCATCTACTTGGCCCCACCAAACCAATAGAAATCTATTACAGACTGACCCGGAGCAAAAAACGGTACGGGCTCATGTGGCAGGCATCTCCGAGGAAATGGACATTTTGGAGCGGTTTTCAGACTTCTCGCGAGGCATGAGAGTAAGTGCGCGAATATTTCGATTTTTTAGAAAAACTCATCCGGTGCATAAGTTGGCCGCTAGCGACGAAACAGACGAAATAATCGCCAATGAAGTAAAGTAGGTAAAATGTCGTCGCATCGTTATTGCACAGAGGCGTCACCTCTCAGATGAATACAGGGCCATCAACGCTTCAACGCCAATCAACGCGAAAAGTTCACTTCGCGCTCTCAATCCCTTCTTCGACAGGAACTGAGTTATGAAGGTAGGAGGACGACTGGCGTTAACGAACTTACCTTACAGTGAACGGTATCCAATAATTTCCCCATACGACTGCCAGTATTCAAGATTGCTCGTAAAATTCACACATCAGATTTGCTTGCATGGAGGAAACCAGCTCATGTTGAGAATTTTGCGATCCGAATACTGGATAGTGCGAATGAAAAACTTGATTAAAAATTCAATTCATAACTTTAAGGTTTGCGTTATTTACAGATAGAAGGCGCGGGAGCAGTTGATAGCAGCGTTACCACCGGAACGAACGGACGTATCCAGACCCTTCACCAACACTGGGTCGACTTCACCGGTCCCTTTGAGATAAGGAGTTTCACGGGTCGAGCTTGTCGCATTACCAAGGGCTATGTCTGCGTTTTTGTATGTTTTGCGACAAAAGCAATACACTTGGAGGCCACCAGCGATTTGTC
>NW_016157327.1:84302-101867 GCF_001687245.7 Rhagoletis zephyria | reverse complement strand
ATTTCGAAAAATTATGTACCGGATTTAAAAATGTGCATATGGTTGGAAAGATAATTGATAGACCTTTTTGTTTTGATCTGCACATTTTTATATATATTACATACATATTTCGCGAAAAACTAAAAAAAAAAGAAATTATAACAATTTTTTTTAATAAAATTGTACGTTTTTCTAAAAAAATACGTATTTAACTATACGCAAAATACTATTTTTAGAAAGTGCATAAAAATACCTTTAATTAGTTGTATGCTATGTTGCAAAAATTCTTTTGCGTAGGCGGTCTTCGGCCCTTCAAACCATACCCACATTTTGAATGGGATGTCTTGACTCAAGGCGAATTTTTTTGTATAAATTCGCCTTGTCTTGACTCATATTTTGAAACTTAATGCCAGAATTTAGATTTGACATAACACCTGCAATACAAAATACATGTGGTTGTTGTTGTTATACACTGGGTCGACTTCACCGGTCCCTTTGAGATAAGGAGTTTCACGGGTCGAGCTTGTCGCATTACCAAGGGCTATGTCTGCGTTTTTGTATGTTTTGCGACAAAAGCAATACACTTGGAGGCCACCAGCGATTTGTCCACCGCCACATTTTTAGCAGATTTTTCGCGTTTCGTTTCGAGACGCGGCTGCCCGCAAAATGTGTATTCGGATAATGGAACCAACTTTGTAGGAGAAAATAAGGCATTGCAACAGGATTTTAAACTCTCTGTCTCTGCAGCGGGCAACAGCACAACCCAGACATACGATCATCAGGGCATTACGTGGAATTTTATACCTCCAGGAGCACCTAACATGGGAGGGCTCTGGGAAACGGGGATAAAAAGCTTCAAGATGCATTTCAGGAGGGCAGCGAACATCATGCGCTTTACCATTGAGGAGCTCTCCACGCTTCTGGCAAGAATCGAATCTTGTCTTAATCCGCGACCAATCAGCCCCATCTCAGAAGACGCGGAATCAATGGAACCTCTAACCCCAGGACACTTTTTAATTGGCACCCCGCTACTGGCAATCGCTGAACCCGAAATTAAGGAGCACCCGATGTCTATTGTCAACCGGTGGCAAAAGACCAAAGCGATTCACCAGACATTCTGCAGAAGGTGGAAAGCAGAATACCTGAAGTAATTGCATAAGAGAGTGAAATGGAACTCCCCCAACGAAACCTCGAAGTTGATCTAGTCGTCGTCAAAGAGGATATCCTTCCCCCAAATGAATGGCGACTTGGCAGAGTAATTAGGGTCTTTTCAGGTCAGGACAGCCGAGTATGAGTCGTAGAAAGACGATCGGCACGCGAAATCATAACTCGACCAATTGTAAAATTGGGCTTTTACCAGATTGAAAAAAAAACAAAACAAGAATCGTATCTCTCTTTACAGAACTCAATAACGCAAAATGGTACGTGCAACCAAAAGCAACACCCAAACTCACAAGGGCCAATACCGCTACCCAGTGTGCCGCAGAAACACCTCCTGGATGGAGCCGGCCAAGGGACTGAGTGCTGTCCTCGTCCACCGCCACTGCGCCAACTGCCTGTCGCTGCACCACACGGCGAAGAATTGCGCCTCTCCTTGAAAATGAGAGCATTGCCACTTGGGCGAGACACCCCGGGGCGAGGAAGACGTGCCGCCCGTACTGGAAGAGCCCGAGCCAAGACAGAGGCGACCGTTCCGTCCGTACAACATCCGGCCATTAGCCGAAACGAGCGACGAAGGCATTCAGACCTCCTCTGTCGGGTGTCCGGTCGGCGATACAGCGAGCCCCAGCAACGAGGTCGAAGCGCCGAAGCTTACACCGATGCCCACGTCGAACCCAGAAACAACCCCACCGCCGTGGTGTGAGAGACGGCCGAGAGCGGATTACGTGCACGGCCCGCAGCGCTACTGGGTTGTGTCCTCACACCCACAGTAGCGGTTAAGATAAGTTCCCGACGAAGGACGCAAGTAGTGCGCGCCATCGTCGTCCCAGCGCAGCCCAGGGCGACATTATCGCTCCAGCTGGCACGCCAACTTCAAGTTTTGCCACGGGGCTATGCAGATATGTGCCGGCTCACTCTTCGAGGATGGCACGAGAGACAGGAGATCTGCGCCGACGTCCAAGCAGGCCTCTCCCGGGTAACTCCCGCTCGCACGATGGACGCCAGAATCACCAGCGAGTTTGACAATTCTCGGCTCGCCGACCCTTCATTCTACCGGTCCACCGCTGTATCACTGGTGTTAGGAGCGGTGGTATGTGCGATGATTCTACGTCCAGGACTCATGCCAGCCACACCCACTTGACCCACGGCACAGAACAACATGTTTGGATGGATGATCTCGGGAGGCACCATCTACTAGTGGACAACAGTAACCGATTGGCCTGAAAATCTAAAATGAATTTTTAATGAATTTATGAATTCTTAAAGAAAAAAATGAATTGTTAAAGTAAAATGAATTGTAAACAGTTAAACCAATTGTTGGTACTCGAGTTAAGTTTATTGCAGCGACACTGCAAGGCGGGCGGCATGTTTACTCTAGCCCCCTTCACCTTAGCTATGTTTATTGCTTAGAGAATTTCACTTGTAGATGTCGCTGTGATCTAAGCGGGAATAGTTACTCGTTACTCCAGTTCCTTTTTATCGAGTCCTGTTACCCGCCTCGGATGTTAGGTTTCGCCTTCTGCGATCACCCAACACTCTGCCACTTTGGAAGAGAACTCCGATCACTCAAGTAAGGTCCTCTAGTTATTAATACATTGTACATATTTTTGTTACAGCTAATTTATATATATATAATAAAGAAGTGTCCGTTAAGCGCTCTTTTATGTTTGTTTAATTGTATTGAGCGAATTTAAGTGTGTTAAATTTAACCTCGAAGGACTTCAGGGATTCGGCACCTCCTCGACCCTCGTTTGCCGCAGAATTCAAGAGGAATTCCCGGCACCCATTTCACCCCGTTCCGAACAGTTATTATATACCCGGCTTTCCCAAAGTGGGTGCCACGGCACCATGGGGTGCAGCTAGTGGCTAGAGTATAC
This sequence comes from Rhagoletis zephyria, assembly GCF_001687245.7. Lineage (NCBI taxonomy): Eukaryota > Metazoa > Arthropoda > Insecta > Diptera > Tephritidae > Rhagoletis > Rhagoletis zephyria. The sequence continues at coordinate 98,850 of NW_016157327.1, read as the reverse complement.
TAGTGATGCGGGTAAAATCTTTAAACTTTCCACACTCAACGCAAGCGGTTTCATCAGACTTCAACATCAGGGCCAGTCAACAAATTTTAATTTTTATTAAAATTACCTTCAGCGGCTCGTCAAACCCCATACAAAACAAATGGCGTGCAGCGAAGGGATATTTCGGTCGGTTTGTCAAGCCGCTTATGTGGTGTATTTCGCTCTTAAGCGTAGTTAGCATTTTGTCAACGAAAAATTGAATCAGAAAATTTTCCGAAAAATTGCCGAAAACGTATCCTTTTCACAAACATTTTCGGTTCTTTTGCAGATCTCTTCCATTTTTGTTCCCGTTTTCGGATTAACGTTCCGAATTTTTTTTTGGCAGGGCTGTACTCGTAACAAACGTACCAGCTTCTGGCACGTGTGTGTTACTTATTCTTTGGAACTTCACAACCACACTGTGAAAAAGCGAATCAACACGGTTTTAGGGGCACGCGAGAACGGACTTATAAAACGTTTGAAAACTTGTCAGTTTTCTAGTTTGCAACTGTGCTGTACTGGTAAATAGTGCAACATCGCAAAAAATATAGAAAAGTGTTTTTTCTTAACAGCGTTCGCCCCTCGGCAAGCAATGGCAAACCTCCGAGTGTATTTCTGCCATGAAAAACGGGTTCTCATAAAAATACAATCGTCGTTCGAAGTCGACGAAATTTTTAAAGCTTTCTGGAAATTTGTACAGAAAGATGGTTTGAAATGGAGCAAGCGTGCGGATATTTGCATTAATCGAGCAGCCGCAGTGGATGGAAAAACGAAAGGAGTGGTATCTAGGATGAAGAAAGAGGCAGAAAACGCCACGAGAAGTCACTGTATGATCCCTCGGGTTATTCTGGCGACTAGAAGATGCCGACACAAGATTTAAAACCCGTATTGAATGACGCTGCGAAGATAACAGAGGCCTGCGAAATAGCACGTCGAAATTTTTTTTATTGCTGACATGTAAATCTTAGAATTTCTAGCAATTTACATGAAAACCCCATAAATAAACAAAGTAGATCAAAAAAACGTATGTAACAATGAGGAAATTGATAAAGGTTGCTTTCATAGCGCGCATTACCAGCATTAACTTGTAAGGTTTAGAAAAAACCATTGTCGAATATTTTCCCAACATTGGCTCTGAGAATGTCTACAGCTGGAAACAAACCCGTTTTCATGTGATCCGAAAAGTTACCCCACTGGACATCAGGGTAGCTTCCTTAAAAGCCTGCCCGAATAAGAGGCTGCCCTCTTCATGGAACACGCCAGAGACGACGAGAAGCCAAGCACCAGCAGGGGCGGCGTGGATAAGGCGCAGCGCCTTTCGGAAGGCCTCAAGGGAGCAGAGGCATCACTCCTGAAGAGCAGGCATCGCTCTGCAAGCAGGCAGCGGACTGAAGGTCGGCGTCGCTCCAGGAGTCGTGACAGCTCCGAGAGTCGTTGACGGTCCAGGGGCCGGCGTCGCTCCAGAAGTAGGCACCGTTCCGGCAGTAGGCTCCGTACGTCTCCCAGTCAGACCTCCACAGCGTCGCATGAGTACAGGAGAGCAAGAAGCGTAGTCGCAGGTGCAAAACTCCTCCACTACCCCCCTCCGGTCAACCGGGAGCCCTTGACGACCACCATCTAGCTAGTCTTGGGAGGTCGGGAGTTAAGTGGTATCTTCGGTACCATCGGAAGGGGAAATCTGGTACGGAAGCCCGCACTATGGCGGAAGTACGGCAGGAGGTAGAGCGAGAGGAACGTGAGCGTGAAGAGCGCAGGCGCAGAGGCAATAGAGCTGCTACCGCTGTTAGGCAGCATAGCAGCAACTCAGGAGAACTACCCGCGCCTGCTGAAAAGCAGAGAGGCGGGCAACAGCAACATAGACCCGCGCCTGCTAAAAAGCAGAGAGGCGGGCATCAGCAACAGAGACCCGCGCCTGCTGGAAAGCAGAGAGGCGGGAAACAGCAGCAGAGACCCGCGCCCGCCAATTGGCGGAGAGGCGGGGAACCCAAAGGTAACTCTACAGCAATTTCCACAGGTCCAGCAAAGCGAACTGGCTTACAGGTTACACCACCGGAGGCACCGTCCCCCAAGCGGCAGCGGGGGCCTACACCTCTCAGACAGAATCTAGGGGCCTGGATGGGTACGCGGGCCAAGGTCAGCCTCAGGAAGGAACCACTCAGCAGCCCAGCTATTCTGATGCTCTTAAAGGCATCCGGGTGGCTGTGCTGCCCTGTGAATACCCTGCAGCTGCCCTATGCCCATAGGACCTAACCAGACTCCAGGATGCGATCATGGACGAGGTCCTAAAAGGGAGGGTGCCTCCACCTGGTGTTCTGTGGGGTGTTCTTCAGATCAGGCATGCTCATTGTGGACTGCAAGGATGACCGGACTGCAGCCTGGCCGGCAGAAAAGGCACCGGCTATTGAGGGGTGGAAGGGACCCGAGCTATGCACGAAAAGGGGGGAGGACATCCCGGTGTTCATCCCCAGATGCGCCGGGAAATCGGATGAGTATGTGCTGGTGCTCATTCCGGCCCAGAACGAGGGTGTCCACACGGCTGCGTGGAAGGTGGTGTCGTGCGACGCTGAGGACAACGATCTCAGGCTCTACCTGGGCATCGACGGGGCGTCGTACGTGAGCATTAAGAGGGCCAGATTCCAAATAAATTTCCGGTACAGCTACGTTTCGGTGAGCCCGTGGCGACAAAAGACGACAGGCAGCAAGGAGTCAGAGTCGCAAGACATGTGTGTTGACGCGGCAACTGACTCCACTGCGGCCCCAGCGACAGAGTCGCCCACGGCCCCACCAGTCAAGCCGCTGACAGAACAGGCACAGATACCAGCCAACCAGTTAACAGAACCGGCACAGGCACCAACTCCGGTGAGTTCCGGGCCAAAGGCCCTCGAATATGTGCGCACCACACAGGAGCTCCTAGCGGACATTGGCAGGTTCGAAATCGATAGAGGAGGCAAGGGCGATGCGCGGCTCTCGGATATCGACGACGAGCCCCAATTATGAAGACACTAGCAGTAGAGGCAGCCCAGGTCAATCTGCGTCACGCGGTGGCCGCCTCGGCGGTCATTGCGAGCAGGTTTGCCACGGAAGACCTGGGTATACTGCTAATACAGGAACCATGGACCTACAGGAGCCAGGTGAGGGGCCTCAATCACAATAACAATAAGGTAATTTGGGACCTCTCCTGCGAGAGGCCCAGAGCGTGTGTAGTGCTGCAAAATAATATTAATTATTTCTACATTACAGAGTTTGTTACACAAGATCTGCTAGCGGTCCAGACTACCTTGAAAGCTGATGGCAGGAAAACAAACTGGGCCAAATATGAAGACGAACTTAGACTAAACCTACCAAGAATAGAGGTACAGGATAGAAAGGTAGATTGTATGGCAGCTTCAGGACCTTGTGTGAAAACATCGCATCCACTCCTGCAGCTGCTAGGCTTCATAAAGCTTTGGCAAGGGACAACACAGGCACCAGATTGGCTATAAGGCTACCTAATGGGACTTTTTTAGGTACAGAACAGGAAAGGGCACTCGCCCTGCTGTCGGCCCACTTACCGGACGCCATCCCCACCGCTGGGGAAGCTATGTTTCGTGCGTACAGGCCATCCCCACCGGACTGGAAGCTGGCTAAAAGCCTTATACACCGGCAAACAGTGCGGTGGGCTTTGGACTCCTTCGAACGGTACAAGGCCCCTGGGGTGGATGGTATATGTCCAATGTTGCTTAAGCAGTGCGGAGAGCTCTTACTGCCACATCTTGTGGATGTTATGAAGGACAGTCTAGCGCTGGCCCACATTCCCAAGGTGTGGCAAAGGGGGTCATCTTAATCCCGAAGTTAGGTAAGAGAGATTACTCTCTTGCCAAGTTATTCAGGCCGATAAGTCTCACATCCTTTATGTTAAAAGCAATGGAGAAAATTATTGACCATGAGATCAGGTTTAGCACTCTGAAACAAACCCCTCTGAATTCCAACCAGCACGCGTACAGGGTGGGTAGATCCACGGACCAAGGGGCCTTTGAGTGTGATGAGGTGGTGCTCTGTGCCTTCCTCGATATCGGGGTTGCCTTTGATAATGCCTCCCGTTCGGGAGTTGACAGAGCTCTTGAGAAACATAACGTTCAGCTAACCATACGGCATTGGATAGAAAGGTTACTGCAGACTAGGATCGCCGAAACTGAAGTCGGTGATAGCGTCGTCCAAATACAAACAACAAAAGGGTGCCCGCAAAGAGGAGTATTATCTCCTCTACAGTGGAGCTTAGTTGTGGACGAACTCCTACAGCTACTCACTGACGAGGGCGTCCGGTGCCAAGGGTATGCGGACGACATAGTGATTATCGCTAGAGGGAAGTTCGCTAGTACTCTCTGTGACATCGTCCAAAGAGGTATAAACCTTGCAAAAAGGTGGTGCGCAGACGTAGGCTTAAATATCAATTCCTCTAAGACAGCTATAGTCCCCTTCACCAAGAAACGAAATCTTCAGGGGATGAGGAACCTAACCTTGGACGGGGTCGCAATCAATGTCGCCCCAGAGGGTAAGTATCTGGGGCTAACCCTGGACTCCAAGCTTCTGTGGAAGGCCCATGTTGATGCGGTCACCTCCAAGGCCACGAGAGCGATGATGGTGTGCAAACGTCTGGCGGGCAAATCCTGGGCGTGCACTCCGAGGATCCTCAGATGGATGTACACCATGATAGTGAGACCTATAGTGACTTACGGTGCGGTGGCTTAGTATTCCAGGACTACTTTAGCAACGGTGAGGCAGACACTCTCTAAGCTTCAACGTCTGGCATGTGTTTGCATAACGGGAGCAATGCGCACATGCCCGACGGCAGCGCTGGAGGTAATGCTGGAACTCGAGCCACTGCACCTCTTAGTTGAACAGGTCGCAAAATGAACCCTCCTTAACCTTGCTAGGGAGGGCTTCGGCAAAGGCAAGGTGTTATCATCAAGGAACAGGGACAAGCTAGGTACCCAGCTCCACCTGGCTCTTTTCCCCAGGGACGATAACAACAGACAGGTTGTCTTCAAAAGGAATTTCAGGACTTACACTTACAGCAAGGTGACCTGGTGTGCCTCCATCATGGAAAGGCACATACATGCGAGCACAATACAGTGGTACATAGACGGGGATTTGTAATTTCTTTTATAACGGTGGTACGAATTTTTTCCATACAACAAAGTATTTTCTAAAATATTTTATATGGAAAAAATTTGGAACATCATCAACAAAAAATTTCCTAAAATCAACGGTAGGTGTCAGCTACCTCAAATTTGCACTTCAATATAGTAAAGTTTTAAATTTAAAAAAAAAAATTTAGAATTTTCATAATTTTTGCTTAAAATATGAAATTTGGATTTAAATGGTGTTTGAAGGTAATCAACTATACTTTCATAAGAGAATAATAAGCTAAAATGTCTCGCCCCAGTCACTTGGGTCGCTGTATATTCACACAAAATAAAAATCATTGAAATCGGCCCAGTATTTTAAGACTTCGGATTAGAAAAAACTTTAAATTTTATATAATTAATGCAGTCCGACATGAAAATTTTCTCCGAAATAACAGTTTCGCCAAATTTGTAAAAATGGAAACTTATGTGTAAATATATCTGAATTTTAATAAAATACGGTAAATGGCGAAATCGGCTAACTTTTTTTTTGCAAAACGGCTAACAAATCGGCTGCCGGATAAATCGAATTTTCTCCGGCTGTTTGCTATCGCGACCACCTAAACCTTGCCGGAAAACGGCTTAACTGGCAACACTGATTTTTACAGCTTATTCTCTCCGCTGTCAGTTGCCAACTCTACGATGACGTCACGACAAAATTACTCTCACGAATTCTGCTGCAATCTTGTTCTTGGTATCTACATATATGAAGACATTGCTGTCCATAAGTTCATATGTATGTACATACATAAATATGTCCATCAGTATATCAACGACGCCCGGTTGTTTCATCATCATATATCCATACAAACATATGTACATATGTATATACGAATTGATGTAGGTACCCGAAGCACGTTTGCTTCCAGCGTTGCCAGGTTGCGTTTTTAACGTCATTTGGACGTTTTTTGTATCCTGTTGACGTTTTTGACGTAATTTTTCTTTGTTACTAAATCTTGTAAGTAGAACAGATTTTGAATTATTTTCTTAATAAATCTTTACAATCTTTGTGTTTTGCTGCAGCTGCTTCAAAAGATATTTATTTTTGGGACACATATGACTTAAATATGATGCAAACCAAGCCTATGCGCATTTTTTGGATTCTTGGACTAAGGATCCCGTGTTCAAAGGCTGGTTGTGTAAACACTTGAAGTTATGAGGCTTGTTGTAATGTTTGCAATAGCACATTAAAAGCCAAATCAGAAAGAGCCGATCTATGGCAACACGCACGTTCACAAGAGCATCAAAAAAGCTCTGCAGCATAAAACGTCAGAAAAATGTAGGCAACTTTTTTAAGACTTTATTGAAAACGTAATGAATGCAAAAAGGCTGAAGAATTCTATGCTCCTTCTTAGCAGAGCGTAATTTACCATTTTCGACAACCGAGCCCCTAACCAAATGTCTACAAGAAAAAAAATATATATATTAAAAATCAACGCGATTATTTAGCCCCTTTAAACTTGCACATTATTGCCCTTAAATTTTGATGGGCTATTAAACTGCGTACTCAAAAAAATTCTAAAAAAACTGAATAAAAAGTTGAAAATCTGTTTGTCATATAATGAGCATGGCTTTTATGAAAAAATAATAAACATTAAATAAACAAAAGCGAGACCGCCAAAATCGATCAAAATGTTGATGACTTAATCAGCTGATCACAAGTGTATTTTTAAATTAACGATCTCAAACCAGTTTACAATGAATTTTAAATGTGCTCTGTCGATATGACATTTTAATATACCTTACGTACGTATGTACCTTTGTATGCAATAAAAGTTTAATAAGACAAATTTTTGTACATTTATTTAAAAAAAGACGTTTTTGGGTAGGAAATGACGTTTTTTCAGACCATGAGGGACGTTTTCTCATGCCGAAGACCTGGCAACACTGTTTGCTTCATTCATATTAGTGATGGAAAAGTGGCACAATAGTTCCATTTTTGGCACTTTCATTCACAAGGGCACTTGTGGCACAATTCCTTCTGTTTTGGTACAATCATAAATTACAGAAGTTTCGCCAGTATATAACAAGCAATCGTATCGTCGTTTTAAGTACAAAAAAAAGTATCAACAAAATGCAAAACCGCGTATGTAAGGTTGCATAACTTATTTTCTAGAGTAGGGATGGGCGGCAGAACAGCTCGCGCGCAGCAGCGCGGGCAAGCAGGTGCTTGATGCGGGGTAAAAATTTAAAACCGAAAGGGTAAGCAATAGCCGTGTACGTGTATTAATCCATTTTATGCAATGTATATTTCCAAAGGCTATTATATTCACCTCTTTGTTTATAGAGGAACAATTTCTAACTATATTTGTAGTCTATTTATTAAAAATAAATCAACATCATGAAATGCCGCCCAATTTAATTTTTTTTTATTAACTTCTCAATAAATTTAAATTGATTATACATATGTAAAAAATAGTATGTGCTAATTCATACTGGCGAACAATAACGTGTTAACGATCTTGCTTGCACATGTGTTCGTAAATAAGAGAGCCGAGCGCTGCCACTAGGCTCAGTCGGTCGTCATAAAAAAAGGTTGTTTTGTGCATAATTGTCCTTTTTTTCCAAGCAAACTTCTAAAGAAAAATTATCTGCGCAAGAACAACACCGCCCCCCCTCCCCCTTTGAAAATTTGTGAATTACAAAACAGCTAATATCAGTGATCGGACTTTAAAAAAATTCTGTGTGGTAGAATCTGGAAAAAATGCGGTAGATCTCAAAAAAATTTGGTAGATCTTTGGGTTTGGATCAAACTTTGTACAAAAATTAAAAAAATTCTGCAATGTTTCACCCAAATGGCAAACTTTTTAATTAGACTCTAAAAAAATTTAATTTTAGCTTAATAAAGTACAAGATTGAAGTTGCTAAAAATTGCGTTGAGTTTTGGAAATTATTTTCCTTGACAATGTAAAGCAGTTCCTTACATATTTAGATATTTTTCGAACATATTTTAAGAGATTTCTGCAACCTTGCGGAGTGCAGCCAGCTTTTCTTTTTATCATATCACGAAGTAGCGAACAAATGTGGCATGTTCCAGAAACAGCTAGTTGGGATTTGCCGATTTTTACAATTTTCAAGTAAAAGTAAAAAACGCCTCAGAAACCTTTCATGCACTTAAATTTGCTAATACTTTCACAAAAATCACCGTTTTTTAACATTTTCGCTATTAATTCTTTTTATAAATCATTTATTTTGCAATTTAACACAATAAAATCGCGTTTCCTGTTGAAAAATTGATTACTGAGAAAATTTACTATTTTACAGTTTATTTTATCCTCCCATTCGGATTTGTTTACTTATGTCAAGCAAAAATAAAAGTGCTCAAAAACGCGAATATGTGGTACATTTCAGACCTTGAGTGGTAGATGTGCTAGATGCTAAAAAAAAGTGGCAGATCTACACAATGTGGTATAAGTCCGATTACTGGCTAATATGCGCCCAACAAGTCGGTACTCACCACCAGTGTTGCCATTTCTGTTTCTGCCGTCCCGCCAGATTAATAAACAAAAATCGCTAGAATCCTGCTAAATCATTTAAATTCTGTAAACTCTTATGAAAAAAAGTTTCTTTTATAATTTAGCAGTTAAACTTTATTTGATAAAATTAGAGATCATATGTTTATAAAAAACCATCAGTTTTTTAACAAAAACAAAATTGGAACATCGTTATATGGTTTTATAACCAGTGTTGGGATTTTGTGGCATTAAATAAAGTATAAAAATTGGTCATAAGAATTTCGTCTTCGTTTTCGTGACTGTCAAGCTTGTTGATTTAATCAAAATGTATTTACCAAAGTGTGATTGGACTTGACATTTCTCTCGTAAGAACGATCCTATAATGTCAAATTGGAAAAAATTGTTTGTTTGTGTTTTTTGACATTTTAGTACCTTAAAAGAGAGCCACACTGAGTTGTCAATCACACCTTGTTTAATACACCTTGGATGTAATGTTGATTTTTTGGACTGCAAAATGTAAATGTAATAAATTGCGATCATTATGAATAAAATCGCNACTACTCACCACGGTTGGCCAGTAGTTGAGCGTGGCTCATTCTCTGCCAATGCCTGCTGATGAATATGTATGTAAATTAACAGCATGGTTGCCACATCGCGCTATCAGAAGCTGGTTAGCGACTACTTGCAAGAGTCTTTGAATATTCACGTAGTGATGCGAGAACTGGCTTTGTTTAAAGGTTTTGTTGTTGTCTAGCATAGAAAAAGGAAGTAAAAAAAACAACTGTGACTTCTGTACTTTCGGTGCGTATTAACGGTATAACATACTATGTAATTTTTTAATTTTTTTCTTTCGGACTTATAATTTTATAAGACTATGTAAATCCACCAATTAGTTTTAAAATTTTTGCGTTGCATTTAAAATCACTTTGAGTTTATAATTATTTGCAGCATTATATATGTAGGTATATAAATACACTTCAGTTTGCATCATTAAAAATTAAAATCTTTAAATCATCAAAAATATATAGATATGCATACATGCAGGTTTTTTTATGTTAGCTGCGCCGAAGATACCTAAAAATATTCGACAACTACATAATACTATTAGAATACCTTTCCCGCCAGGTTCAATGCTTATTTAGTGCATTTTATTCTGGATACGAAAATCTTTTTATACACATAAGTATGTACATACATATGTGTATAAATACATTGTTTCAAATAAAATATATATCTTGATTGCCTGTTATCGACTGATCGCCGTCGCATTCGGTTATCTTTCTCGGCTAGCTTGGTTGTGTATTCTCAGTTTTCTGCGATTATTTGCATTTCTGTGGGTATCCACCTTTCACCAACTGTCGTTGTTATTTCTCACCCGTGTGTTGAATACATTTGAACATAGCAAAGAAATAAACAAAAACAATCATGTCCCCCAGGGGGCCCCCTTTAGGGGATAATAGGTATGCCTTATTATCGGAAAGCCCAGATCGTAAACGCAAAAAACAACAAGATATCACAAAAGAACTTTTCCCTTCATTGCCATTTGTGAAAAAAGAAAACCCAAAATACATAGTGGCAAGTGCTGTGGACTCTAATAAGCCTCTCAATAAATATTCGTGCTTCGCTGTTCACAAAGCTTTGAAAAACATAAGCAATGACATTTTAAACATTTCTGAGCTAAGAGATGGAAATCTTCTTTTGCTAGTAAAGAACAGTTGTGTCGCGCAGAAATTTATTTCAACTAAATATCTTTTTGGCATCTGCCACGTGAAATTTGACCTCCACAACGACCTTAACTCATCAAAAGGCACTATTTACGCTCCGTGTTCCGACGTCTCTGAAAATGAAATTGTTGAAAATTTGAAAGAACAGGGTGTTACATCTGTATACAAGTTCCCAAAATACATTGAGGGCAAGCCTTCTCCAAGCGGAGTATTGCTTCTCACCTTCGATCTTTACCATCTGCCTGATAAAATTGAAGTGTCATGGTACACCACGAAAGTTAAACCTTATTATTCTAACCCGATGAGATGCAAAAACTGTCAACTGCTCGGTCATACAGTGAAACGATGTACTAAGACCCCTGTATGCGACACTTGCTCACTCCCTCCGCACAACCCATCTCCTTGCTCACGCTCTTTTTGTGCAAATTGTTCTGGCAATCATTCAGCGTCAAGTAAATCATGTCCTAAGTTCATTCAAATGAAACAAATAATCACCATTAAGACCGACAACAAATGCTCAATGCGTGAAGCTATCCAAATTCAGCGAAAACAAATTCCTCTAAGAATTGATGAAAACTCCACTCCCTTCTCCGAAGTAGCAAAAAAACCACTTAACAAAAATAACCAAAATAACACCAGCGAACAAAACACACAAACAACAAAATCAACCACAAATAGCATTAGCGACAAACGAAGCAATGCAAACAAAGAAAATACAGAAAACAACCAAACAGCACCAAATAACAACTTACATGCAATTGAATCAGTCGATGATACAACAATGACCAATACTCTCTCTTATGACTTCATCTCCCAAATCAATTCTCTCACATCTGATTTAATACCGCAACTCTCTTCGTACATCAACTCCTCTCCAACCTTCACATTAGATTCTAGTGACACAAATGAAATGAACAATAATGAATCATGAAAATACTTCAGTGGAATCTTAATGGCCTTCCTAACAACTACTCCGATTTAAATTTACTAATTAAAGAATTCACTCCCGAAGTTATAGCTCTACGAGACACACATATCCCTGCCAGAAAATCAGCATATCCACCCAACAAATATGTGAGCTATTTTCATAATAGTCCACGAAATACCTCCCGTAAACAAGGCATTGCTGTATTTGGGAAGAAATCACTTATCCATAAACAAATACCTATCACTTCAGATATTCAGTTGCTTGCGTAGAAGTGGACATTGGTTTTAAGGTCACAATCATTACGTGCTACATTCCTCCAGATCAAAGTTTTAATAACAGAGAACTAACCGACATTCTGAATCTTTTTTCAACTCCAATAATGCTATTAGGAGACTTTAATGCGTGGAGTCCCCTTTGGGGCTCTGATTCGGCCAACAAAAGGGGAAAAATAATCGTGGACATTATACTCTCCAAAAATTTCGTGGTCCTTAATGATTGTTCCCCCACCCATTTTTCCACCCACAAAACCTTTTCACACCCTGATGTTATCCTTTCCTCCGCCTCTATAGCCCCAAAACTATCGTCCAAAACATTGGATGACTTGCACAATAGTGACCACTTCCCTATCATAACTTCCCTAGCAATCCCCATTTCCATCAAGTCAAGCCCGTTGCCAAATTCATAGCAGAAAAGGCAGATTGGCAAAAATTCTCTAGATCGTCAATAACTTTGTCCAATAACAAACCATATTCTACGAACATTAACGCAGAAGCATCAGCAATCAAATCGCTTATTCGCTCAGTTGCACACCTTGCGATCGCACAAACCAACGCAAAAATTTTTTATGCTAAGTTACCATACTGGGTGAACCTTTTATCAATAGTAAAAAATACAAAGAAAAAATTGTGGTGTCAATATAAAAGGAACAGAACTCACGAAAACTATGTATAATATAAACAAGTAAGAAAGTCTAAGTTCGGGCGGAGCCGAACATTAAATACCCGGCGCAAGTATTAAATATATGTTTTTTCACCTTTCCGAAAGCTACCGCTAGATGGTAAGACGGGGTGTATCAATTTTGAGTAAATTAGCGTCCTTCAATTTCGAAATATTGAACTTTCAAGCATTTCTGAAATTTACCGTTATATGAAAAGAGGCCGTAATTTTAGTCCGATTTCAATAATTTACAACGTTTTGCTTATCTGTGGCAAGCACAATAACCACACCGAGTTTGGTACAAATTGGTAGAACGGTTACCGATATACATATAAGTGATCATAAGTGGGCGGTGCCACGCCCATTTTCCAAAATTTTAGCAAAAGCGTATTTCTTGGTAAAGATTGTTTCAAGCGTAAATTTTGAATAAATTAGCTTCAATATTTACTGATTTATCGAAGATTTTGTATTTCTCTAAATTACCGTTATATGGGATGTGGGCGTGGTTATCGTCCGATTTTAAAAATTTTCGGCTTTTTGTATGCTGTACCAAGGGCAACAACTGTGCCAAGTTTGGAAGAAACTGGTGCGGCGGTTACCAAGATATACACATGTAACCATAAGTGGGCGTGGCTACGCCCATTTTGCAAAAATTTATAATATTCTTATTTTTCGTAAAAAATTATTGTAAATATCAATTTTGAGTGAATTATCTTTAGTAGTTACTAAAATATCGCAGTTTTCGTATTTCTGGAAATTACCGTTATATGGGAAGTGGGCGTGGTTACAGTCCGATTTCGCCCATTTTCAATACCAACCTACCTTGGATTAACGGAAACCTACATACCAAATTTCGTTGAGATATCTCAATTTTTGCTCGAGTTATCGTGTACACGGACGGACGGACAGACTATATTTTATTTTATTATTTAATATATTATTGTCTATATCTATCTCGATTCGTTTTGGCTGTTACAAACAACCGTTATGTGAACAATATTAATATACCCTTGTGCACAAGTGCGCTCGGGTATAAAAAGCTAATGCCCTTTTCAGACGTGAACTCAAATCTTCAAAACGCCAATCTCTGGAAAAATTTACGTCGGAAATCACTCCGTCTTCTAGCCCAAAAAAAGAGTGGGCAGATATAAAAACACTCACATCTTCGCCCCAACGGAATCATATCGCGTTTATTCACTCTCCAGAAGGCCCGATTTATGATGCTCAGAGCATCGCTAATAAGTTTGCAGAAAAATGGTCAAAATATTCAAACTCTTCAAATTTCAGTTCAGAATTCAATACGTTAAATGTAAAGATCAAACACGAAAATTACCAAAACCGCTTTCCTAGCTCGCTTGCCTCAAGTGCTGACTCTCCTATAACATTATTTGAATTTGAATGTATTATTTCCTCTATGTCAGGTAAAACTCCAGGTGCAGACAAAATATCGTACCCCGTTTTACGTAAGATTCCTTTTTCTCTGAAATCAAGGCTTATAAGGCTATATAATTTAATCTTAGACCAAGGCGTATACCCACAAGAATGGAAACCTCTGGGATTATACATATCCCAAAACCAAACAAAACCAGCTCGCATATTTCAAACTACAGACCAATTTCTCTCTTACCTTGCATGTCAAAGGTATTAGAAAAGATCATTTATCGGCGACTGATGTGGTTTGCCGAACAAAATAATCTAATAAACCCACATCAATTGGCTTTTCGAAAAGGCGTAAGCGTAATAGATCCTCTTCTGTTACTTGAACACTTTACTTCTAACGCCTTAGCATCTAAAAGTCACGTGTCATTACTGAGCTTAGATTTTGAAAAGGCATATGATAGAATCGGAGCTCATTGCGTGTTACAAGAACTTCAACGCTGGAAAGTTGGGGGAAAAATAAACAACATCGTAAAATCTTTCCTATGCAATCGCAAATTTTTCGTTCGTGCAAATAGTCAGAAATCGAAAATGTTTCCCCTTTTTAATGGCAACCCCCAAGGATCGCCGCTATCTGTCACCCTATTTACGATTGCCTTCAACGCGGTTAGAACTATAATTTCTTCCTATGCCCAAATTGAACACTTTGTTTATGCTGATGACGTTCAAATCTTTTCAAAAACCAAGGATCTAACTATAATCAAATCTATCTTCTCCAACATTTTGGAGGACCTAACAAATTGGTCAAAAATATCTGGAGCGAATCTTTCTGTTTAAAAAAGCAGATCCTTCCATATTTGCAGAAAGCATAAATGTGTTTTCCCCACCCTTTTCCTCTACAACTCTCCAATCCCCCATACTAATAGTTTAAAAATATTAGGTATT
>NW_016157327.1:80260-80700 GCF_001687245.7 Rhagoletis zephyria | reverse complement strand
TCTCGGCTCGATGCGTTACTGGACATTGCTTCCAGCTTATCTCCGGTGGTGCACCATCTCACATGGTCGTGCTTCTGCCGGCCACTGGTGGCGACCAGACCATGTCTCTTTTCATGGACACCCTTTTCGCCAGATCTATGCCGCATCATCTGTCCATGACACCCAGACTCCCGCCTTCGTGCTGCACTGCCTTTAGCACATCTTGCTACATCCGGATCCTTACGCTGAAGCTTCCGCCGTCGTTTCGTATCTCGCTCTTCCGCCGATGCTAACTTCATTGACCGGACATGTATAATCTCAACCTTGGCTTCCGGCTTAACTGCTCGCTTTTTCCGACCACCTTTTTCGGGGCACTTCAAAGTGCGCCTACTGCTTCCACAGCCGCTTCCATTTCCAGCCACCGGCGTATCACCATTGCAACGTGGTTCAGTGGCTTTCCT
>NW_016157327.1:68750-80200 GCF_001687245.7 Rhagoletis zephyria | reverse complement strand
CACTGCCTGGCTCGCCATGACCACTTCCTTGTTGCGACCTCTTCTTCACTGAGCTGTCAGAACCGTCACGCTTTTCCTGTATCGGTGAACCACTTCCTTCTCCTGAGGAAACCATTTCGTCTCCATCACTGCCAACCGCCGCCGAACTAACCGCTTCCATTTCTGGTGGAATCTTCGACACTTTCTCTAACCGTCTGCTGCAGTACTGGCTGTCGTAACCAACCCTAAGTGGCACTTTCCTGTCGCCATAAGTTAGGATCATTCCCTGGAGGTCAATCTTCATGCCTTGCCCAAGTAGGAAATCCACGCCGATGATGACTTCATCCACAATGTCTGCGACAATAAACTTCGTGTACGAGGCCAACCCGTCGATTATTACCTCGCTTAGTATACTTCTCCTAACACTTGGGTTCGCTCACCAGTTGCAGTCTGCAGCTTTGCTCCAGGTAGTGGCTTCACATAAAAAGTAGTCACATCAGGTCGAATNACTTCATTGATAAAGACATAAAAAAACTCGTCAAAAAATATATTCAAGAAGAATTCGCAAGAGATTGGTTTGATTATCATCACACTTACAAAAAATACAATTCCAAACTAAAAACATTTGTCCGTCTTAAAATTGTGCACACACTTACTACACATGCACACCTTTTAAATGGCTCAGCTACACAAGCCTGCTCTTTTTGTTGCTCCACTGAAAATACTGTTGTTCATCTTCTGGACGTATGTGCGGGACTCAAACAAATAAGAACCTCCATATTCAACAACACCAAACCATCATCATACCTTAAATACAGCGATGCCGTTAGCATTAACATTACTTATAAATTTATCAATCTGTGTAAAATACGCATTTAGTTTTAACGTTCTTCTTTTATTGCTCATTTATTACATAACCAATACCTATTGACACACGCATGCGTTGCATGAGTCTAGACGCAGGCATATGATAGCCGTATAGTTGTTGCACACACTTGTCAGTTCGAAAAATTATGAGTACCCTACAGTCATGCGCTTGCCAATATGTATTGTTAGCATATTAACTATTCTATCAGATAACTATACCTTTTTTAACGATAAGCCGAAGGCCCTGGTTGCTAGTGCTTTAAAATATATAAGTGTAATAATTAATAATTAGTTGTTACTCTTGCAAATAAATAAATAAAAATAAATATCTTGATTGAATTAAAGTGAAAATTCAATTGGTTCTATAAAAGTTTAAAATCGTTATTAGTGCGTTACTGTTTATTTTGGTTTTTGATAAATACAACAATACTTATATCTTGGACCGATCACTAATGTAGTATAGATGCATATTAAATTTTACTGAAAAAAAAATTTGATGTTTTGATTTGTCCCAAGTTTTGGTGCTTTTAGGAAAGTTGGCAGCCATGGGGTCTCAAATTCATATTTCAAACTACAGACCAATTTCCCTCTTACCTTGCATGTCAAAGGTATTAGAAAAGATCATTTATTGGCGACTGATGTGGTTTGCCGAACAAAATAATCTAATAAACCCACATCAATTGGCTTTTCGAAAAGGCGTAAGCGTAATATATCCTCTTCTGTTACTTGAACACTTTACTTCTAACGCCTTAGCATCTAAAAGTCACGTGTCATTACTGAGCTTAGATTTTGAAAAGGCATATGATAGAATCGGAGCTCATTGCGTGTTACAAGAACTTCAACGCTGGAAAGTTGGGGGAAAAATATACAACATCGTAAAATCTTTCCTATGCAATCGCAAATTTTTCGTTCGTGCAAATAGTCAGAAATCGAAAATGTTTACCCTTTTTAATGGCAACCCCCAAGGATCGCCGCTATCTGTCACCCTATTTACGATTGCCTTCAACGCGGTTAGAACTATAATTTCTTCCTATGCCCAAATTGAACACTTTGTTTATGCTGATGACGTTCAAATCTTTTCAAAAACCAAGGATCTAACTATAATCAAATCTATCTTCTCCAACATTTTGGAGGACCTAACAAATTGGTCAATAATATCTGGAGCGAATCTTTCTGTTTAAAAAAGCAGATCCTTCCATATTTGCAGAAAGCATAAATGTGTTTTCCCCACCCTTTTCCTCTACAACTCTCCAATCCCCCATACTAATAGTTTAAAAATATTAGGTATTATATTTGATAAGAGATTCACTTTCAAAGAGCATTGCGAATATGTTAGACTAAGCTTATTCTCTAGGCTTAACATTATAAAATACCTGTCATCTAAACATTGACTAGTACATATAAGAACTCTTGTAAATATTATCAAAGCGTTAATACTTTCTAAAATCGATTTCGGACTCACAATATATGGACACTGCGCCAAAACTCATATAAAACGCCTACAAGCACCATATCATGCTGTTGCCAGGAGAAGCATCCGGGCATTTCCCACATCTCCAACAAAAGTCATTTTAGCTGAAGCGGGATTACCAACCATTTCGGAAATAGTACTAAGCATGTCAATGATGGAAATTCCAAAACTGTTTCACTGCAGAAACAAATTACTTTTTTCATACGTTGAAACAGAATGGCTCCAAACAAACAAAACCAACTTAATATCAGTGATATCGCGTGTTTTAACCTTAGCCAAGAACCTCAACATCGTTTCCACGCCTTCGCTCTTAGCAATCCAGACATACCCACTGTGGTTGGCACCAACATCTGTCTTCATCACCAACTTATTAAATCATCCAAAAGCCTCTACCAGCCCGAATAAGTACAGGCAACTCTACTGCGAATCTATTGAACCTTTGAGAGATGAATGGGTGTTTATATTTACAGATGGATCGAATTCTGACACCACCACTACCTTTGCAGTGGCAAACGAGCTTGGTGGCACAATTGCCGTCGGTACTATGCCAGAGTATTGCTCGGTATTTACGGATGAAGCAGCTGCATTACATGAAGCGGTACGGTTTGCCTCCCTCAGTGGAAATAAATACGTTATATGCAGTGATAATAAATCCACATTCGAAGCCCTGTTCAGCCACATCAACAACACCCCACTGGTTGAAAAAATTCGCTATATGCTTCTAAAACATAAGGATTCCATAAAAATCATGTGGATACCAGGTCATACCGGTATTCAGGGAAACGAGAAAGCTGATGAACGTGCTAAAGAAGCCAGCAAACAACCCTTATATATGTTCGACTACTTCATTGATAAAGACATAAAAAAACTCGTCAAAAAATATATTCAAGAAGAATTCGCAAGAGATTGGTTTGATTATCATCACACTTACAAAAAATACAATTCCACTGGGAAGACGCCTATATATCCATCCGATGTATCATGTGTGAAACTAAAAACATTTGTCCGTCTTAAAATTGGGCACACACTTACTACACATGCACACCTTTTAAATGGCTCAGCTACACAAGCCTGTTATTTTTGTTGCTCCACTGAAAATACTGTTGTTCATCTTCTGGACGTATGTGCGGGACTCAAACAAATAAGAACCTCCATATTCAACAACACCAAACCATCATCATACCTTAAATACAGCGATGCCGTTAGCATTAACATTACTTATAAATTTATCAATCTGTGTAAAATACGCATTTAGTTTTAACGTTCTTCTTTTATTGCTCATTTATTACATAACCAATACCTATTGACACACGCATGCGTTACATGAGTCTAGACGCAGGCATATGATAGCCGTATAGTTGTTGCACACACTTGTCAGTTCGAAAAATTATGAGTATCCTACAGTCATGCGCTTGCCAATATGTATTGTTAGCATATTAACTATTCTATCAGATAACTATACCTTTTTTTAACGATAAGCCGAAGGCCCTGGTTGCTAGTGCTTTAATATATATAAGTGTAATAATTAATAATTAGTTGTTACTCTTGCAAAGAAATAAATAAATAAAAAAGGCGTGAGTACTAGGTACTCATGAAATTTGATGTGTATACATATGAGAACGGCAAAGCATAAAAGTACGTTTACATATAAATATAATCTCAATCAAAGCTCGTTAGCTATCAAATTGGTTTTGCTTGTTATTCTCTCAACTCGAGGAAAAGTTAAACTTCTTCTCTGTGCCACCGTGGTCACTTTTTTTTGCAACACATATTAGGCCATTTAAATATATTTTAACTGAATATTTTATTAAAAATACCTTTACAAACCTATTTTCCTTACTAGCGTCAATTTTTGTTTACTCCTCTTCTTCGCAAGTATAATCGATAAAACTGGGTTGGACACCAAAAATTTATCGATTTAATCTGAGATATTTTTAATTATAATTTTGCATGGCTAATCTCTTTTTCTAATAACAGATTAGGGAGTCAAGCTCGAAAATTAGGATAATATTTTTATATATAAAGGCGATTCAGTTACACACATACAAATGTAGGTTAGGTTAGAAATTAAATATTAATTTCACTTAATTTTATTCATTTTGCTGATTTAATTTATTTATTCATTTTCATTTTTAATTCTTTTAATACATGACATTATCGGTATCTACTCAAAATTTGTTTATCGAATGTAAAATTGAAATAGTTTGTATTAAAGATAGGTTATATTAATAAAATATATATATTACCCAATAATTTACTATTTAAATATATTGACTACCTTTATTTATAAAATGTGTGTACACTATCATTGGTTAATTAGTTTTCGCTTTCAGAATCTTCGCTGGCCTCAAACTATTCCTTTGTCACATCTTTGACAACGTTAGTTTGACAACAAAGTTAGCTAGCACGGATAGACGATAGCAAGTTTGGTTGTACCTCATTGAGTTCGTTCGTTTCGCCACTTGCTAACTGATGGCGAATCGATGACGGCTAATAATCAATTGTAGCGCACTTCCTCTTACTATGCATATGCCTAAATGTATGCAAACATTTGGCAAGCGAACACAGGGTGCTTCTAATGAAAATAAAAATTGTATGCTGAAATACACATGCTAAGCCCTTCGAAATTTTGTGCTGGGATATGCGTTACAGCTTCGCAAATTTTACCCCTACCGAAACCAAAGATGTATACACATCAATAAATATCTTGATTGAATTAAAGTGAAAATTCAATTGGTTCCTTAAAAGTTTAAAATCGTTATTAGTGCGTTACTGTTTATTTTGGTTTTTGATAAATACAACAATACTTATATCTTGGACCGATCACTAATGTAGTATAGATGCATATTAAATTTTACTGAAAAAAAATTTTGATGTTTTGATTTGTCCCAAGTTTTGGTGCTTTTAGGAAAGTTGGCAGCCATGGGGTCTCAAATTCATGAGTACTCACATATACTTGTTCTCTCATTCCGATCACACATACAGATGCAATTCGCGCAAAATTTTCTGTTTCACCCCCGGGCATAATTACCTCACCTCATCTACCCAACGGTTTGCACATTTGCCCGCGGTTTGCACGTTTGGGCATTTTGCCCGTATGTGCAAATTATGTCCATCGCTATTCTAGAGAGTAAAAACACTCATTTTTCAAAATGGTTCTTTTTTTATAAAGCAATCGCATTTCTGGCTAGTATATTTCAGGACGAATGGATAAGGATTGGGCCAAGAGATTATGTGAGAATATCTAATTTTTGGCAGCAAATGTCAGTTACGCGGTTTTGCAGAATGATGATAAACGGTTTTGCACTTTAAACAACGATGTATTACACATATATTTGAAAATTAAAATCACTTAAATTTTAAAATAAGGGCCATTATACAAAATTAATACAAATCATTCAATGTAAAGAATAGTCAAAACTGGTCAAAATGTCGCACTGCTATTATTTCAAACATAGGTATGTATATATGTAAACAAGTGCGAATAGTTATATTTAAGTGTTTTGCCCCTTCGTAATTCGAATATTGAGTTACTTTAATATGATTTTACTCTAAAAATTCAATGAAGTACATTAAAAATAGATACTTTTGCTAAAAATAAATATGTGGTTCTTGAAAAGCCTTAAAAGAAAGCAATTTCAATTTTGTGGTACTTTCATCTCCTTTTTGGCACTATTTTTGCAGTCCAATAGACACATTTTGAAATTATGGAATTCCATCCCTGATTCATATATTGCTCGGTAGCCGCAGAGCTGAAATGCGAAATGAGTTCGTACCTACATACTATATATCTATGAGTTAATAAATAATAAGTATACACGCGCAAGACATTTCTGGTGACCACGCGTCTTTCAGACTGTGGGAAGGCTAAAATATTCTACAACCCAATATGTTACACGCGCAAGAAATTTTTGCTGACTACGCGTCTTCCAGACAGTAGCAGCGCTAAACAATATCACGCCACCGTTGCTGCTACCGACGCCTTCCGCTGTCACTTTGTGTTTCTGTGCCAACGCTGCTGCCAGAAACAAGTACGATATTTGTTTTCGATTTGGGTTTAGTTTAGTTGGTTTTTCTAACTCAATAAAGAAGGAGCGATTCGCCCCTAAAGTAAAACTTAACGTGGTTTTCGTTAACTGGCTCCCGACGCGGTGACAAGTCGCGTGTGAAAAAAAACCTAAGTCAACCCCAAAAGGCTTGTCATTTTTGCTGAACACAATGCATTAAAAGAGGATTGCTGCTTCAGATCACACTCCCTGGATACTTGGAACCTCAGTCGCGCGTAGAAAGGACATAAGTTAACCCCAACAGGCTTGCCGTTTTTGCTGAATACAATACATTAAAAGAGGATTGCTGCTTCAGATCACACGCCCTGGATAAGAACCCAACATGCCTTACCCACGCATGAGGAAGAGAAACGCGCAGCACATAATGGCCAGCGAGGATCCATAATAAGACTTCCAAACCGGACTACATCCTCCAGCCATGCGCGTCATCTATTGTTTGTAAGTGAATAATGTGAATTTAAAAATACAAAAAGAAAAGTCCAAAGATAAATTAAAGGGAAAAAAGAACTGAATAAATGCAAATTAAAATTGTGAAATTTTTTACACTTAAGATTAAGTAATTTCTCTTATGAAATTTAAAATAGTAAGTTGGGAAGAAGTGTTAGACATCCATTATTGAATTAAACACTTGCTGGTAATTATAATTTAGAGGCACGTACATCCTATAACTTAATAGAGTAAAAGGACCGCGATTCACCACCTTCGGGGGGACCCTCCGGTTGTTATAACAAATCAATCATCTCTGCGACTCACCACCTTCAGGGGCACCCTCCGGAGATTGTGAATATAAATAGTTATAATTTTCTCAGTCTGATAATTGAAAATTTTTTAATAGAATTATAAACAAAATACCAAATGGCCAATCATAACAACCCTATACGCCCATCAGTTCTAGACAACCTATCGGTACCTTACGCAGGGAGCCCCAACCCCAACATCCCCACAAACTCTCCCGACAATGCTAACCTAACAACACCCCTACAAGTCAACGTTACACCAGAGCTAGAAGCTTTAATAACAAGGATAGTGACCAGTGTGTGCTTTTCACAAGGCATGACATCCACAACACAGACCAGCCCTCTAATTTATACGGACTAAGTGATCAATAGTGAATATAGGGGTAATCTAAGCGAACAAGACAAGGTACCTGACGTAGTTCCCTGCCTTAGAAACTTTTCAGGGAACCCAATAATATATCGCTCTTGGAGAAAGAGCGCCGAGAGAATATTAAAATTATACGAGCCCATTAGAGGCACACCCAAGTATTTCGGCATAATTAATATTAACAGGAACAATAACTGGTATTGCAGACAATGTTTTGGATCCCTATAATACTCTATTAAACTGGGAAAGCATTTCTCGGTGCCTGACTTTGCATTATGGAGACAAACGTGATCTTGGTACACTTGAGTACCAAATGACCACGCTCATTCAAGGCAACAAAACGGTAGAACAATTATTTCAAACAGTTTACGAACACCTGTCCCTAATTCTGAATAAAATATCATGCACGGATATCGGTAGAGAATCCATGAATGTCCGTACAAGCACATATCATGACAAGGCTCTGGATACCTTCGTTAGAGGACTTAAAGGTGATCTACCGCGATTACTGGGAATGAAAGAACCCGTGGACCTACCGCATGCTCTACATCTCTATACGAAGCTAGAAAATCAAAAATTTAGGGTTCAGTATGCCAAACATACGAGTGGCATTGAGAAAAATTTTGGCACAAACCCGTCATCACTAATTTCCCGTAACATATACCCCAACATGCAAACTCCTTGTACCTATTTGCCCCATCCATCCTTCCCAGCACCAAATCTTTTTCAAATGTCCAAAACATACAATCCAAACTTATTGACAAATTATAAATATCCTTTTTATCCCCACATAACCCATCCACCACAATTACCTCAAAGAATACCCCCATTACAAAGACCACTTAATAATGGAAACCCTCAACCAAATAACCAATCCCGATACGGAAACAGTTACACCCAACAACCGCCACCCAGACGAACCGCCTCCAAACCACCGCAACCTATGGAAGTTGACCAAAGCATATGAACGGCAAAGGTTAACTACGCGAATAGACCCGTTGCCCAGGGATACGCATCGAAAAGACCAATAGGCGGACAGACTAAGACCCAGCAAAATTGCAAAGAAATTATCATATAAATAGCTCAGAAGCTGAAGACGATCCATACCTAAATATCGAGGACGACAATTACGAACAAACACTAGACGAATATTTAAATGAGTCAGATATGGCAAATAACGTATCGGCTAACGACTTCGAAGATTTTACAGATATACATTTTTTAGGTTAACGAATTCACCACTTCCCTATTTCGAATGCCGAACGGCTAGTGGTGAATTACTCAAATTCCTCGTAGATACTGGCTCGAACAGAAACTACATACTGCCGAAACATGTATAAAAACCAATACCTAATGAGAAAATTTCCTATGCAAACTCAATTGCTGCCAGCGTTAATATAACTCACCACATATTGGTCAATCTATTTAAACAAAAAGATATCAATCTTAAATTCTTTCTATTACCATCTCTTAAATCATTTGATCGAATATTAGGGAACGATACACTTAAAGAACTATCCGCCATCATTCATGCAAAGGAAAATTATATGCTTATCCGCAATAACTATAAAATCAAAATTAAACAGCAACCTTCAAATTCTGTAAATGCCATCGGTATCATAACAGAGCACATGTTGGAGCAGGACAAAATTCAAATCGAGAAGATAATAAAACAATATTCGACTTTATTCGCTGAACCGGACGAAAAGCTTACATTCACCACTGTTGTAAGAGGTGAAATCAGGACTACAACAGACAGGCCAGTATACTCGGCATATTACCCTTACCCGATTTCCCTTAAAGACGAAGTTGAAAAACAAATAAAACAGCTTCTCGACAACGGCATAATCCGACTTCACGGACCCTTATAACTCACCGGTATAGATAGTACCAAAGGAAATAGATGCTTCAGGCCAAAAGAAATATCGCCTCGTCATTGATTATCGGAAACTAAATACCGTCACCATCTCCGATCGGTATCCTACGTACTACGGTAACGTACTTTCTGAATTAGGAAAGAGCAAATTATTCTCCGTTATAGATCATAAAAGTGGATTTCATCAAATCCCACTTAAAGAAAGCGATGTAGAAAAGACGGCATTTTCCGTAAGACACGGAAAATACGAATTCGTGAGACTGCCGTTTGGCCTTAAAAACGCATCATCCATTTTTCAGCGTGCGCTCGACGATATTCTGCGTGAGCATATAGGCAAAATATGCTACGTATATATCGACGACATAATTGTATTTAGTGAAGACACCGAATCCCATTTTAAAAATCTCGAAATCAGTTTTCAAACTCTTCAGGGCGCAGACATGAAAGTGCAAATCGACAAATGTGAATTCTTAAAAACGGAAGTCGAATTCCTTGGTTTCATTTTATCCAAAAATGGAATGACAGAAGATGTAATACTATCATATCCTGACTATGACAAGGAATTTCACCTCACGACCGACGCATCAAATTACGCGATAGGTGCGGTATTAACGCAAGGAAACCGACCAATAATATTCATTTCAAGAACCCTTAAGAAGACAGAGGAAGCGTATGCCACCAACGAAAGGGGGATGCTCGCCATAGTTTGGGCTCTTAAATGCCTCCGAAACTACCTTTACGGTACAGCGAAAGTAAAAATCTTTACAGATCACCAGCCACTAACATACGCCTTATGCAGCAAAAATTCCAATTCCAAAATGAAGCGATGGAAAGCAATTTTGGAAGAATATCATTACGAATTACAATATAAGCCCGGTACCACGCATAAAGTAGCAGATGCACTATCTCGCCCACCTCTCAATGCACAAATAAACTCAATGACTGCAACACAAAACAGTGACGAAAGCTCCTCCCAGAATTTAATACAATTTGCCGATGAACCGCTCAATGTCTTCAAAAACCAAATTATTCTTAACTTGGGTAATACCTCTGAGTATAAATTTGAAATTCCGTTCCCCACGTATCATCGTCACACTGTAACAGAAGTAGCCTACGACGAAGAAAAATTAGCCAGCATCCTTAAAAACTATTTGAATCCATCCGTCATTAATGGTCTCAAAAGAGATGAGAGAACGCTGGGAATAATACAGAAAACTTACGCTCTTCATTTTAATAGATTCAGAATACGGTTTACTAGGGAAAAGGTAAGAGATGTAAAAAATCCTACCGACCACGATAAAGAAATTATTAATGAACATAATCGTGCGCACCGAAATAGTGAAGAGAATAAGTTGCAGATTCTACAAAAATGTTACTGTCCGAAAATGATAGCCAAAATCTATAGAGCAGTAAATCAGTGCAGAACCTGTAAACCTAGTACCTAAATATGCCGCCATCCCAATAAACATGCTATACAGACTACTCCAACACCTAAATACCCCGGACATATCGTACATGTTGATATCTGTCACACAAACGAACAACTCATTTTGACTGCCATAGACAAATTTTCAAAATACGCACTCATAAAACTAATAAAATCACGGGCAATCGAAGATATAAAGAAACCTCTTAGAGAAATCATAATTTCTTTCGGGATATCATTATATCTATATTAATAAAAATGTTGTGTTCGTATGTCACGGTCGTCAAAACTCGAGAACGGCTGAACCGATTTGAATAATTTTTTTTTATTGTTCGGTATAATACCAGAACCAATGATATCGCAAAAAACTGGAGGGTTGCCACCTATTTGAAAATTTTTAAACCCAAATACAGTGAAACCTCCCTTGGGCGGACACTCACCGTCAGTCACTTTTTGTCCGCCCAAGAGAGGTGTCCGCTTAATGGAGGGAAGCCTATTTTAGAACTTTTTAATGTTTTAATTAACTGAATAGTCACTATTTCTTATTTGAATAAAAGATATTGATATTACATCGTTCAAACAAAAATGTGCATGTATTTTTTCAAAAGTGCACATTTCATTTATGTGCGTAAGTACATATTAAGTAATAACAAAACAAAA
>NW_016157327.1:66411-67310 GCF_001687245.7 Rhagoletis zephyria | reverse complement strand
ATTATATAACAGTTAAATTTGAATTATAAACAATTTCGTTCGGTCGCCATAGCGCCATAGGCCAAAACATAGTGGAGCGGCGAGTGAAGCGAAGAGCTTTCATCGAGCAAGGCTTCAATTAAAAAAGTGTGTGTACGCTTTGCTCTTCACTATACGCTCTCCCCATATATGTAATACTTCTATATTGGCAGTACGTTGAAAGTACATCCGCCAACAATAGAGTGCAGATATGTAATGATAGAACGAGAAAACCAACCAACCAATGTACTCAGAATGACATTTGAAAAGAATAAAAAATCAGGAGCGGTGCAGTAATCGTCAATATTTTAGAAAATTAAATTAATAATAATAAATTAATTAAAGCCAAAAAAAAATGTTGTTTTACTTTTGAACAAAAATGTAAAGAAAAAGGAATCGTGTTGCACGCGTCAGTATGTCATACTATTTACTTAAAAATGAGCCGTATCAGGGAAAAAGGGCAGACGCTACATGCTGGCTAAGGAGCTGGAAAGGAAGGCACGGATCCTCTCATCCTATCTTTTAAGAGTGGTTATGGTGATCGCCTCAAGTGTAACTTATACATCTCTTGCTGCTTATTCAAATCCGCCGGTTACCACAGAGCTCGCCCCAATCACGTTCAGGGAAAAAGTTTTAGTTATTTTATTTTTCCATTTTTTTAATATTTGTAATTTAAACTCCTCCTGGAGTGACCTGACAGTGGTTTGTTTGTAATAGTTCACAAATATTATATATTTATACTAACACAAGCAAATATTTATTTGAGAGGCTGTCTCCCTTTGATTTCGGAATAAAAACACATAGTGAAGATACGTTACTATCAATATAGAAGTATTAGATATATGGCTATCCCATTGAAACATATGCGTTTGAAATCGACG
>NW_016157327.1:63596-64627 GCF_001687245.7 Rhagoletis zephyria | reverse complement strand
ACGGAAAGCTGCCAGCTAACGAGAGATTAAGACGAATTGTATTGCCTGATAATTTTTGTAACTAAGGAATATCAAAAGGAGAACTGATGGAAAGAATGTTTCTTAATTAAGAAAAGGTATTACAGGCTCAGTGAACGAGCTATTCTTGCTGCGAAGAATAAGGATGTCTATCAACTAAATAAGAGTGGTATTGACAACAGTCGTTGCTTGAGCTGGTCTGCTCTTTTACCAGACTGCCAGGCCACTTGCTCACTTTGGTGAACACCACTAATGTTATTCAATCCGGCATTCAAAGTGACAACTGTTTAGCTGAGGGAGAGCGGGAGACCAGGACTCAAATCGTAACATCCGTTCACCGATCGAAAACCATACGAAAGAAAATTACGTGATACGTCAGGCAGTATAAGCTGAATGAGACAAAGACTACGTTCACGTACGTCATAATCTGAAAAAATTGTTTTTACGTGACGAGTAATCCGATATCGTATGTGACGATTCGAGCGCAGGTTTACAGTTGTGGTCGAGTTAGGGTAGATGAGGAGGTAGAGATTACCTTTGCGAGTGTTTGTGTATCGAGCTCAATGAGTCCGTATAGTTTATAGGTTCACATGAAGTCAGCCACGCACTTCATATACCTCACGATCCAGAAAATAAAGGTCGCGCCATTCGCGGACCGCTAACCCTCTCTTCGTCGATTTGACAGCATCCACCCAATCGCTGACGTCATAAAATACTTTTGTTTACATTCACTGTTGCCAACTTGATGCTTTTCGCACCAAATTTAGTGAGTATTCAAAACGCAAAAATTTTTGAGTTTGATGCTTGGTGCGTTTTTGGTGCTTTTGTTTTTAGTTTGAAGACGTCAAATTAGAAAATCTTAAAAAAATGGAAGCAAAATTTATAGCAATCGTAAGTGTGGTAAGCAATTTTACAAAAATTTAAACAAATTCTTGGCACAGTGACAATCATAAGCGACAACGAAATATGTGCAGCACCTTCAATCATGCCAGAAGAAATCGACCGTTGTGCAA
>NW_016157327.1:0-63571 GCF_001687245.7 Rhagoletis zephyria | reverse complement strand
TTAAACTAATTATTTGAGATCAGTGCACGATGGCACATAAAAAATTGCTTGAGGTCCTTGATCCATTGTCGCGGGATTTGCATGGAAACGTCCAACCATTCGGGAATGTATTGATATTGCCCTCAGGAGATTTTACCCAAACATTTTCTGTAATTTCTTGACTAACACTAGATAAGTCCTTACCAGAAATAGTCAACATTTTGGCTAGACGAACATACATATATACACTGCAGCCAAGGGATTTTCGCGAAAAGTACTGGACATTGGGTACGGAAAGCTGCCAGCTAACGAGAGATTAAGACGAATTGTATTGCCTGATAATTTTTGTAACTAAGGAATATCAAAAGGAGAACTGATGGAAAGAATGTTTCTTAATTAAGAAAAGGTATTACAGGCTCAGTGAACGAGCTATTCTTGCTGCGAAGAATAAGGATGTCTATCAACTAAATAAGAGTGGTATTGACAACAGTCGTTGCTTGAGCTGGTCTGCTCTTTTACCAGACTGTCAGGCCACTTGCTCACTTTGGTGAACACCACTAATGTTATTCAATCCGGCATTCAAAGTGACAACTGTTTAGCTGAGGGAGAGCGGGAGACCAGGACTCAAATCGTAACATCCGTTCACCGATCGAAAACCATACGAAAGAAAATTACGTGATACGTCAGGCAGTATAAGCTGAATGAGACAAAGACTACGTTCACGTACGTCATAATCTGAAAAAATTGTTTTTACGTGACGAGTAATCCGATATCGTATGTGACGATTCGAGCGCAGGTTTACAGTTGTGGTCGAGTTAGGGTAGATGAGGAGGTAGAGATTACCTTTGCGAGTGTTTGTGTATCGAGCTCAATGAGTCCGTATAGTTTATAGGTTCACATGAAGTCAGCCACGCACTTCATATACCTCACGATCCAGAAAATAAAGGTCGCGCCATTCGCGGACCGCTAACCCTCTCTTCGTCGATTTGACAGCATCCACCCAATCGCTGACGTCATAAAATACTTTTGTTTACATTCACTGTTGCCAACTTGATGCTTTTCGCACCAAATTTAGTGAGTATTCAAAACGCAAAAATTTTTGAGTTTGATGCTTGGTGCGTTTTTGGTGCTTTTGTTTTTAGTTTGAAGACGTCAAATTAGAAAATCTTAAAAAAATGGAAGCAAAATTTATAGCAATCGTAAGTGTGGTAAGCAATTTTACAAAAATTTAAACAAATTCTTGGCACAGTGACAATCATAAGCGACAACGAAATATGTGCAGCACCTTCAATCATGCCAGAAGAAATCGACCGTTGTGCAAGAAACATTGATTTTTATTAATTTGAATCGGCATCCTTACAATAAAATTATGTATTCATATAAAGTCCATAAAATATACCAATAAAAATTTGGTGCATTTTCAAATTCAAAACTTGGCAACACTGCCTATTGTGCGATGCTTCTTCTTTTCCTTGTCGAGTTCGTCTTGCTCTCTCATTCTGGTATATTTTGACGTCACGGCCAGTTGCTCTCAGCTCGATTGGCGCAATCTTGTATTCTATCATTCTTGCATATACCTGATATGCGAGAGAGAAAGAGAGAGAGAGAGAGAGATATGCGGGTAGGCTGATGAAGCGGTAGCGCAAGATGTGACCGTTTCACCGTGTATTCATTGTGGGACTCCATTGGAGGAGTCATGCCCTAGCTGCCTTAGGCTGCTGGGAAATGAGCTGGGATTTATCCAGGGATGCATTCGTGCTGAGCCCCAGTGTGGTTTGTAAGCAGTAGCTTAATACCATGCCAAAAATTACCCCGGGAGTGGAGTGTGGGTGATGCTGAAAGCACCGTGTGATAGCCAAGCTGGGTTAGCGTTGACCATAGCTGAAAATGCCAGCGACTTATCACTTCACTAAGTTCAGCGAATAGATATTTGAGAATTGCGTAAAAAATGCATACCCAATTAAACACGAGCGAAGTGCCTTTAAAAACAAGTGGGTCTGTGTGTTGGCTGTTCTTTGTTTAAGCGGGAAATGCATAAGTCGCTTAAACAATAACATATACGTCGATAAACACCGTTGTGGAAGAAGACGAATCAGTTAATTATCCAACGGAAATTTTGAAATCGATTGATCTTCCAGGGATGACCCCACATAGGTGTACCAATTATCACGCTGCGGAATATTAATCAGCTAAACCTCCGCAACAGTACGCGACTCGCAGTTAAGAAATTGATGAAGAACGTAGTGTAAGTAAAGATTTTTACGTGGCCTTTCAAAGGTGAAGAATTCCCATGATTCCGACATACACCATTTAAATTTTAAAGATTGCAGTTCCGAATTCGATTGACATTCGGAATCACAATCACTATTGCTCAAGGTTATCCTTTGGAAAAGTATGGTTTAGAGTGAGATGCAGATTGGTTCTTAGATGTTGCGTGTTCCCGTGTCGGCAAACCAGATATCCTTGATATCAATGCAGAGAATGGAAACACGACGAATATTGTGTGCACACAAGTACTTATTACAAAATCAAACTCATATGAAACGTATGCTTTGTTTCGTTAATAATCTATCATCCATGTAACAGGAATATGCCACAGCAAAGCGTGGCAGGGTATAGCTAGTCATTAAATAATTATATTCGACAATGAGAAGTCCTTTAGTTTCAATCCAATCACGTTCATGCTAACTAATCAATTCAATATAGAGATACACAAACCTCCACCCTATACGTGTTCTTCAAATGGTCAAGTCGGGAGATTCCACTCCACTCTCTCCGAAATAATACGTTGTTTGAAATTGCAAAATGCTCATGAATCATTTTCCGAACTTCTAGACAAATCCATATTCGAGAACAATTATTCAATCCATTCAACAACCGGTAAGAAACCACCTGAACTCTTCTTCGGTCAGAGGATAACAACCGACCCGAAACAATTAGAAACGAATAGACAAGAAAATGTTAAGAAACTAAAACAAAAACAGGAAGTAGATTTTAAATACCACAATAGAAATAAAACCCCCATGAAGAATTATGTAATAGGGGAAAAAATTTATGTGAATATAAATAAAAGACTAGGAAATAAACTAACGCCACGATACAAGGAAGATATAGTTGCGCAAAACTTCAACAGCACAGTTCTAAATAAGTCAGATAAAACTGTTCACAAAAATTTAATAAATAATTGTTTTACTTCTCCTGCTTTAGATCAATTTGAACACTGGTAGTAGCGGAAGTGCAGATCCTTGATTACACTCACTCCCAACTCGTAACAGCTCATACAGGACGGGCACGAATACAAGCTGGAACCTTCAAACTGATCCACATGATAGATTTGGACAACTTTGACAACCTAATAGACAAACTCGAACAAGCAGCGATTGCCCACACAAAACCTGGTACACCATGTCCTTCTCCTCACGTCCCAGGCAAAATCCTACTTTGATAGACTAAGAATAAGGAAAAGGAATAAACGGTCAATTGATTTTATAGGAACCGTATGGAAGTGGATCGCTGGTAACCCAGACCACCGAGACTGGGAGATTATTGAAAATAAAATTAATAATGTACTAGAAAATAACAATCAGCAAGTAATCATAAATCAAATAAAACACCTCTTTGAGGTAAAATTTTCGAGTGACGAAAGCTGAACTAGAAACACAAAATTTATGATATCAATTTCGTGACGAAAATTATACGCATTTTTAAACTGCCTTTCAAACGTAGGGAAAATCTTTTTTATTTATACGAACCGTTGCAAAAGTTCTGTTTTTTTTTATTGTGTTTCTAGCAGTAAACGGAAATTCGCAACCTTCCGAATAAATAAAAAAAGATTTTCCATACGTTTGAAAGGCAGTTAAAAAATGCGTATAATTTTCGTCACGAAATTGATATCATAAATTTTGTGTTTCTAGTTCAGCTTTCGTCACTCGAAAATTTTACCTCAAAGAGGTGTTTTATTTGATATCAATTATTTTGGGGTAGCAAATTTAAAATCGACGAAAATACGAACAATAAACTAAATGTTTTATTTTTCTCAAACAAATTGCTAAAAATATTCTCTAAATCTAAATTATGTATTCAAATCGATGTGTCCATTGAAACACATAGTTTTTCGAATACGGAATAAAGCGAAAAAGGATGATCAAGGATATGATGATATCAAGGATGATATGTATTCGAAAAAATAAAAAAAAATATGAGAAATGATAAAAACTTATCAACTTGGTACCAACTTTGGACAATAAACAACTGTATTCGTCTGATTGCCTCGTAGTTTAATTGTTGTTAAGATTTCTACTGGGTGTGGGGCGCACACATGTGCTTTTTTTTTAAGAAGTTTTACTTCTATCACGTGTACGGTGTTGCACTCGTGCTATTAAACTAATGATATTTTCTCAAGTATTTTTGCTCAGTGGCAATTTATACGTATGTATGTAAGTATGTAAGTAGTAGCGGCACATTGGGTGAACTAAATGCATTCATACAAACATATTTATGTACAACTATAGGTAAATACCAGGTAGGTTAAGTGCGGGTGATAAACCCATGTAGCATAGTTAAATATTGTGTACATACCTGCAATTAAAATGGGGAAGAATGTTACAATTTCGGCATGTGACTGAAAAAAGCTCTAAAATACACACAAATTGTGGTTTCCTAGACATGTACGAAGTGATTAGCACAGCTGCATCCTTCAAATTGTCAACTCGCGGGTTATTCCCCTATTTGCAGGGAATTTCGGTTTAAGTGGCATTCGGGGAATGGGCGATTTTTTTCGGGGAACTGGGTATGTTATTTTTATATCTTAAAGTAACCAAATTATACGGATATGTTAATCTTTAACCATTTGACCCTTTTTGGAGCGATATTTTTTCAATTTGAATAGCAATATCTCCACAACAAGAGTTTTCCCAGATATAAGCTATATACCAGATGAAAGATAAGGTTTTGGGCTAGACTTGTGGAAACTTAGAATAAAATCGACTGACCAGTTTTTGAGAAAATGCCCGAAATCTCTATTTTCAGCAGCCCGATGTTTAGTTTTCAGGCGATAACGTTATGGCGTATTTATATTATATAAACACAAAGGATAGCGTTAGATAGCTTGTTTGAAGACCCTTCTACTGATATCCACATCAATGACATGGACTGAGTAGTGCGGCCTCAGTGGTAGTTTAAAAAATTTCCTTTTTTCGAATTTCAGGCAGCAGCCACGCCCACACAGGCATACGAATTAAAACATCCTGGAACAAAGCCTTCTTAGTTTTTTGTGTACTTTAATTCCTGAAAGTTTGAAAAAAATTAAATTATGGTACGTACAGACGCCACATACATACCAAAGCATCTCGTAGTGGAGACACGAACCAAAACACATTTACCTCTATATCTTTCCAACTAGTGGCCGGAACTTAATATATAAGGTATCGTTTGAAAGGTATTGGCCTATAGAATAACAACAAATATGTTGGGTGTACCCATATGCCCCCTAAAACCGGCAAAAGCACAAAAACGTTTTTTGTTTCGCAACACTTTAGCCTAATTTTTAAGAATCCGGTTAATCGTTTACCGAGCTTGAATATATTTTCCGGACACACTCTGCAAGACCTTTCCAACGATATGTCAAACATGTCGATTGGGCGTCTGGATAAAAACTTCCAAATCTCGTGTATACATAAACGAGTCATTTCAGCATGCTACTGTTGCTATTTCGTCACCCGCGCGCACTGCCGTGCGCTGTGATTAATAAAATAACCACAGATAGAATAAATGAAATGACTAAGATTACAAATGACATATTAATAATAATAGATTGGCGCTTACACATATGTTAGTGTTTGGCCGAGCTTCTCCTCCGATTTGTGGCGTGCGCCTTGATGTTGTCACACAAAGCGGAGGGACCTACAGTTTTACGCCGACTCCGAATGGCGATTGTATTTTTATGAGAAGCTGTTTTTCATGGCAGAAATACACTCGGAGGTTTGCCATTGCCTGCCGAGGGACGACCGCTGTTTAGAAAAAACCTTTTTTCTATATTTTTTTGCGATGTTGCTTTGACCAGGGCTTGAACCCAGGCGTTGCGGAGTGGAAGCGCGCACTGCTTACCACTACACCACAGCGGCCGACAGATGACATATTAAAGCTACTAAAAGACTCTACAGAAATAGAAAATAGAATTATACTAAACATAAAAAATAAAAATGAAATTGTAAAAGAGGAATTGCTAAATATAGCCTATGCTATTCATTGGACTAAGGCCAATATAATAACCTCGTACATTCTAAATAACGAAGAAACAATGGTAATGGAAACTGTATTAAAAGAAGAAAAAATGCCCTACATAAATATTGATGAAGCTCTTGAATTTGCCAAAAAATTAAAATAGTCACTAATGACTACAACAAGCCAATGTCGGCCATTCCCCAACCTAACACAGTAATAGAGGATTACGAAGAAATTTTGTCGCTCCAACTGATGAAACAGTTACAGATAAACAATACGAAATATATCGAGCAACTACAAGACGGTAATTGGAAGAAAATCACCATGAAATTTTTACTAACAGGAGCGCCAATTTTGGCAATAATAATTTTGATGCTTAGGTCTTTGACTTGTCCTAAACATGCAGAAGGAACTCCACCACGACAGTTCCTCAAGATAACCATGTAGCCGAACCTAGGGTAACAACTTTGGGACTGAGCGACATTCCCAGCTCTTGGCTGTCGAACGAGGACGTTCGCAATTAAGGAGGAAGGAGTTAAAAAATTATAAGTTT
This sequence comes from Rhagoletis zephyria, assembly GCF_001687245.7. NCBI lineage: Eukaryota > Metazoa > Arthropoda > Insecta > Diptera > Tephritidae > Rhagoletis > Rhagoletis zephyria. The sequence continues at coordinate 56,817 of NW_016157327.1, read as the reverse complement.
AGAAATACGCGGCGGCCTAATGCGCTACACGCGCAAGACATTTCTGCTGACCACGCGTCTTCCAGACAGTGCGAACGCTAAAATATTCTGCAACCCAATATGTTACACGCGCAAGACATTTTTGCTGACTACGCATCTTGCAGACTGTAGGAGCGCTACCGACGCCGTCCGCTGCCACTTTGGGTTGCTGTGACAACGCTGCTGCCAGAAACAACTACGATATTGGTTTTCGATTTGGGTTTAGTTTAGTTGGCTGTTCTAACTCAATAAAGAAGGAGCAATTCGCTCCTAAAGTAAAACGTAACGTAGTTTTCGTTAACTTATGTACATACGTCCATTCCAACATACATATGTATGTAGGTACTCCTATGCATGCGAGCTAACGCCACCATTCATCCCTAGTGCTTACCCGCTAAGTAAGCAAGCATAGCTTCAGTGAACCCCTTAGGCATATGTGTCAAATATAGCAATGACACGTTAGCTATTAGATAGCGCACAGGCGATAGCTCCACGGTTCATTTCTAATACTTACAAGCTATGTAAACCACTGTAACTTAATTGAATCACTTAGGCAAATGTGCCAAATATATCATTGGCACATTGACAATTGAGTAGTCCACTTGCAAAGTGCGCTATGTAAAATTTTTTCGATTTTTAGTTTTTGGTGGATTACGTACCAGTACTTAAAGTAGCTTAATGTCCACTAACAACACAATACAAAATCTTTTTATAATAGATTGGCGCTTACACATATGTTAGTGTTTGGCCGAGCTTCTCCTCCGACTTGTGGCGTGCGCCTTGATGTTGTCACACAAAGCGGAGGGACCTACAGTTTTATGCCGACTCCGAACGGCGATTGTATTTTTATGAGAAGCTGTTTTTCATGGCAAAAATACACTCGGAGGTGTGCCATTGCCTGCCGAGGGACGACCGCTGTTAAGAAAAAACCTTTTTCTATATTTTTTGGGATGTTGCTTTCACCAGGGCTTGAACTCAGGTGCTGATGTGTGAAGCGCGCACTGCTTACCACTACATCTTTTTATATTCTGAAAAAAAAGCATCAAATGTTAACTCTTCTTCCAAAAGTCCCTATCATACTTATTATAAACTTTGAAAAGTATCCATCTTCCGATGAACTTAGAAAACTGCTTTAGGTCGTATAGAAAGTTAATGATATCTTATGTTATGTTATAATTTTATAAGGCACTTATTTATCCAAATTTCCAGGTAATAATAAAAAAGACTAAATTTAAATGTTACTTGTTGTCGTATACGTTTTTTCAAATTTATGGCTTTCCATTATAAAATCACATAACGCTGTTTGCAAGTGGACTACTCAATTAGGAGCGGCCATCACCTCACACCTATGGTCTGCTTTTCGTAGAATTGAGATATATGTAAAAAAATTAAAAGCACATCATCTAACACCTAGCTTTGCATTTCCTAGAATTTAAGCTTGACTTTTGTATCTAGACTTTAGTGAAGTATTGTATAAAAAGGAAAGATTAGTAAAGAAGTGAGTTCCGTTTTACTGACGTGCCAAGCAACCAGGTTGTACTTTTTCAAAACCTTCCGCGCTTCGCCGGAATATTGAGTGGTGATCCTGTCAGGAGATATAAAAAAACCTGAAAAAACAAAGTACGGCCAGTGACATCTTCCTGGACCAAAAATAAGCTCCGCGTGAAAAACCTTATGCTCAAGGGATGCGGTAGTTCAAAAACAAATAAGTATCCTTCCGAAAAAGGAGAAAAAAGAAAACCGATATAATCGTCATAAAATGATGACAACGGTTTAAGCAAAATATTATAAAATATTTTTATAATTTTGTAGTAACTGCGCAAGGAGACAAAAATTTCCGTGTTACAAATACAGAAACGCAAACAAGTATCGCGAAAAATGCGAGACAAGTAAAAACAAAAAATATATATAACACAAATCGGTAACCGCGAAAGGAGACAGAAATCTCCGCGTTACGATAACAAACAAAAAATTCGTTGCGTAACTGCAACAAATAAAAAATAAAAGCACTAAAAAGGTTATACGAGGATTGAACTTAAGGTGGTACGAGGATAAAAGTAAAGGTGATTCGAGGATTGAACCGAAGGTGGTACGAGGATAGAATGGAGGGATATACAAAGGCGAGAACCCGGACCTTCATCCAATCATCCGAACAAAGATCCTATGGCGGTAATATTGTGAAATTAATACATTTTGTTAAGATATATATGAATATTTAATGGGAAATAGGCCCAGTGGTTTAGGATATAAACGATTGTATTATTGTGAAAAGTGTAGGGAAAACCACAGTAGGGAAAAGTGTCCACAAAATTCAGGAACGAAATTTTTGTAAAAATATATGTATAAATAAATTGTTCATAAAGCAGTGAATCGTGTTTAAAGTTGGAAAGTTTGATAAGCAGATTTTCAGCAATGTCAATAACAAACAATAATATCAATAACGCATCCAAAATGGATATGGCATCGAGGCTAATAGGAGCCAGCACTGCCTCACTACGTAGTGAGGTGGAACAAGTTAGACGTCAGTTAGAGGCTTTGAACTGATCAAACAATGTTACTGAATATGTGACAGAAACGATTGAACCCAGTATAATTTGCGACGAAACTTTGGAAGTAATAAAGTCTCTTCCGGAATTTAAAGGAAAAATTAATAATTACATTAGTTGGCGTGAGGCGGCCAACAACTCTTTGTCATTGTATACGAGGGAAAGTAGGAAGTACTTTGCCGCTTTGACAATCTTAAGGAAAAAAATAACGCAAGAAGAAAACGACATTCTGACCAATCATGGTACAGTCCTAAACCTTGATGCGATTCTAAGTCGATTAGATTTTGCGGTCGCCGACAAAAGACCATAACACATAATAAAATAAGAGATTAGTGTCCTGAGACAAGGATCGAAATCCTTGATAGATTTCTACAACGTGGTCAATCAAGAATTTACGCTTTAGTAAATAAAACTATTATGACTCATGGCACGAGCTCTACCAATACTAGGGTACTTAATACGAAGAATAGGGAAACAGCTCTGCGTACGTTTATAACAGGTTTATACCACCCATTGAACCAAATTCTTTTTACTTTTGGACCAAGCGATTTACCCAATGCTTTGGCCAAAGCGCAGGAGTTATATTTCAACCAAATGCGTTCCAAATTCGCTTTACACATTTCAAAACACAATTATCCAATTCAGAAAAATTCTCAAAACCTTTCCCAAGGAAATCAAAGAAACCAAACTTTTCGGAATAATGTGAGGTATCCCCAAAGGAATCCTCAGGTAGCCAATTTTAATTATCAAAATTGCACGGAACCAATGGACGTAGATCCTCATTACAAATACAAAATAAGCAAACAAATTATGGAAATTCACACACAATGAGAAATAATAGGATGAACTGGCAAGATAATAATGTGCAAAAACGGGGAAATGAAAGTGCGCAAACAAGCGCCCAACCGCAACAGAAAGTGAAACGTGTTAACATAAAAAGTGAGGACCATTTTTTAGGCCAACAATAAGCTTGCCATATATTTATTTGTATGACAAAGCTATAAACAAATATTTTAAAAATTTTAGTAGAAACAGGGGCAACATCGTGCTACACCTAGATATATATAGTACCTAGATGTTTATAAAAGAATGAAAACCATTAATGGTTTTACTAAAATAAAAAATTACCATGAAATCAATTTATTCGGAGTAAAGGAAACTTTTTATGAAATTAATACTTTTGGAGTCAGACCTCCTAATAGGTTATAATCTGCTAACAAAAGTAAATGCAGTCTTGGATCTGGAAAATCAGAAAATAATTATAGACAGGGAAGGAAAAATGTATAATTTGCGGGAAAAAACTTTTAAAGTATCAGCCGAAGAAAATATCGGCAATAAAAATAAAATAAAATCTGTGGGACAACCTCGTCCTACAACGCCCGCTGATCCTACAATACCAGCAAAAAGAAGATTTTTACCAAGTTAATTATGTGGGTAATATTAAAAAAGATAATAAAGTTAACTTTATTTTGGGGCAAAAAGGTCCTGAAACGCGAGCTGAAGAATCATACCAGCATAATAAAGAAACAAAGTTAAACATTTTTAAAACTGTGGAACGGTAAAGTTCTACAACGCCAGCCGATGGTATTAAGTCTTCATTGAGAGATTTATCCATTAAGATTTAATGAATCCAGTTGCTAAATCACAACCGTCTCCATTACCACAACGATATCAATATTTTTGAAGATTTGACGAAGATTTAACTTAAATCTACTGCCTTTCGAGGTTTAATTTTATATGGTAAATCCCAAAACATTTAACGTCAAATCTCGTCAGAGGGCTAAATCTTCATTAAATCTTACAATGGAGACATAGTGTAATACCGGCAAAATAAATAAAATTCATGTTGTAGGACAAAGTCCCACAACGCCCGCTGATGGTAAATACCAGCGAAAACAAACAATAAAAAATTAGTAGTTAAAATTACTTTCGAATAAGAAAGTGTGAGGACTAAATATCCACGGAATTTATCTCACACGAACGCCGCCCCCTACACCAGCAACAACGACTACAACAGCAGTCGGGTCTACGTAACCGGAGCGACCCAGATCTATATTTGGCCAAGGACTGTCACTCCAGCAACACTCCCTAAAAACTCTTTTCGGAACTTGTATGCTGCTACAAAAAAAAAAAAACTACTACAGCAGCGTCATCAACACGGCCAGCCAACATAAGAGACCGTATCAACACTCCCTGGTAACACCATCACCGTAGGAACGCAACATGTAGCCATACGACTCAGCAAAACGAAGAGCACCAGCTATAACAGATGTGACTTGGCAACATACCAGTCAGTCAGCACGGAGCTGTGGTCCAGAACGCACAGCTGTTAGTGAGGAGTTCTTGCCTTGTACACTGTTCGCAATACAAGGCTTGGCTGTTCAAAGGTAGAGTTCCGCCGCCCCACAGTCAACCGTGAGCCTGCGTGACGGCGACGTCCGTTCGCCCAACAGTAGAGCCCCGGCGGAGTAGCGCCGGCATCGCCCCACCACCGCGCGTCAACGCGGAACTGCAGCTGTGAACGCACAGCTACTAGTGAAGGGCCCTTGACTTGTACACTGTTCGCAATACAAGGCTTGGCAGTTCAGGGGTAGAGTGCCGCCACACCTCAGTCCACCGCAAGCCCGCGCAACGTCGACGCCTGTCGCACGGAATCCGACGTCGCGTAGCACTACAGCGCCGACACCGTCCACTAGCAGAGCGCAGACACAGTAGCGCCAACGTCGCGTAGCGCACGGAAGTAGAGCGCCGACACCGTTGCGTCAACGTCGCATAGTAGCTGAGCGCCGACGTCGTATAGTAGCAGAGCCTACGCCATCCACTAGCAGACCGCCGACGTCACACGTAAGCAGAGCGCCGACACAGCAGCGCCAACGTCGCATAGTAGCTGAGCTCCGACGTCGTATAGTAGCAGAGCGCCGACGTCACATAAGAGCAGAGCGCCAACATCGCACAGCAGCAGAACGCCAGCATAGTGGCACCGACGTCGTCCATCAGCGGAGCGCCGACAGAATAGCGTCGACGTCACCTAGCAACAGCGCGCTGGGAATTCACCGTTAGGAATTCATACACCGTTAATCGTATTATGTTCATTGAAATTAAGTAGTAACACGTTTTTAGAGGATAAGGATTAATTAAATAAAGTACTATTTGCAAAGGCCCCACAATATAAATTTATTGTAACGGACCCTGGGCACGGCGAGTATACCTCAGCATAGAAAACAGAAGCGTCGGGGCCTTCACAGAAAAACGCTTCGTTACAATTGGCGCCCGAGCAGAGACCCTGCAAATAGTACAATACGAAGAGAACATTTCGAAGCCGATAATTAAACCAACCATGACAAACCATGAACTGTGCAGTTGTCTCCTGTGCGCTTCCTAATGGCTAACGTTTCATTGACATATGTACTTGACACATATGCCTAAGTGGCTCACTGATGCTATGCTTGCTTACTTAGCGGGTAAGTACTAGGGATGAATGGCAGTGTTAACTACCCCTCTTCTAAATCTAAGCATGCTGTCTTCGAATATATAGTTGTAAGTTGATTAATTTGATTTGATAATTTTGTAAAAATTTCATCAATATATAATTTATTATTATTTTTTTATTTTATTTTTTCATTTTCAATTAACAATTTCCCATCATGTTGAGCTACCGCTATTGCTTTAAATAATTTACAAACACTTCACTTTTGGATATTTTATATATATAACTATTAAATTATTTTTTTGTACAACTTTAAATTTTGAAACATATGTAACATCTTATATTGTTACGCTAACTCGCTCCTCGCTTATTATTTATTTTATTTATGACATATCTTAAATACAAGTTCAGTGATTGTAAGTTTGTTTCTCTGTCTTAAATATGCCATTTCATTGCTTTATTATTTGTGTTATTTCCGTGATTGTTTTAAATATCTGAGAATTGGTAGTGAACTGCCTTTTATTGCTTTCTATTAAATCGTTTACCTTATTTGTTAATTGCATAAAATCGTCATGGTCAGGTGTACCTGAAATCCATTTCCAAACTGTTCCTAACTCATTAAGTCCTCTTTTTGGTCTATTGTTATCAAACTTTAATTGATTTAATAATGTTTCTATCATATGTATTTCGAAATCCATTCTTGTGTCGTCAATTAATATTATTTCGTCTTCAGTTTTGTATTTTTCTACAACATTCTGAAATAGTGATAAGTTTGTTAAGTGATATATTGAAATTGCCGTATATAATTTTCCTCGTGTAATCAATTATGTCCGGCATGATAACGGTGAAATAAAAAAAATATCAATGAAATTTGAATGAGTTTCTTCATTATTCCTATAAAATAATGGATTTAAACTTTAACATTATCTTTATGAGTTATTCTGTTTCTATTTTGTATTTTAAAACCTTATTTCCCTAGTCTTCCAATAGTACTTGTATTTTATACTTTGGTTCTAATTTATTTCTTTCTCCATAAATTCAAAACTTTATTACGGCTTTCTAACTTTCTATTTTGAGCTGACAACAATTTTTCTTCTTTATTTTCATGTGCAATTTTATTAAATGGCTTCTTATCAATTACTGAATAAGTGGATTCGGGTTGGTACGCACTTCATCGACCCGTCTGTGCCACCACTTGCATCGTGGTTCCGCCACTATTGTTCGTAGTAGTGTTTCTAGTGGTTGTCGAGACATTGCGTCCGCGACTAAGTTCAGTTTTCCTTTGCGGTACTCGATGTCGAAGGCGTGTTGTTGCAACTCCAGGGCCCATCGCGCTATGCGACCTGAGGGGATTTCGATCGAATTTAACCGTTTTAGTGACATGTGGTCGGTTATGACGTTGAATCCCCAGGCTATGGCTAAGCATTTCTTTTCCGTGGCCGAATAATTGATCTCTGCCTTATTAAACTTCCGACTTGCGTATGCGATTACTCGTTCACCGCCTTCCAACTCCTGTGTCTGTACTGCCCCTAGGCCGAAATTACTCGCGTCCATCTGCAGGGTGAATTTCTTGCTGAAGCCTGGACATGCGAGGATGGGGGCCTCGATGAGTTTTCTTTTGATCACTTCGAACGCTTCCTGTTGTTCAGTTCCCCACATCCAGTGTTTGCGCTTCTTCAGGAGGGCGGTGAGTGGTTGGCTTAACGTAGCGAAGTCGGGTACGAACCGGCGATACCAGGAAACTATCCCGAGGTATTGGCGTACCTCCTTCACGTTGGTCGGTGGTTTTAGTTCCTTGATGGCGGCGACTTTGTCGGGGTCGGTGTGTATGCCCTTGTCACTAATGACGTGGCCCAAGCACCGGAGCTCCCTTTTAAAAAAGTCGCACTTCTCGGGGTTAATGCGCAGGTTGGCCAGCTGTAGTCGTCGGAGTACGTCTCGCAAGTGTTTCACGTGTTCGTCGAAGGTGGAGCCTATGACGATTATGTCGTAGAGGTAGGCAAACGCGTAGGGCTCCATTTCCGGGCCAATGGCTTGGATTACGCTCTCTGGAATGTGGCGGGGCCGGAATGTAGGCCGAATGGCATGATGCGCCACTGGAACAGGCCGCATCCCGGTACGGTGAAGGCTGTGTACGGGCGGATTTTGGGCTCCAGAGGTATCTGCCAGTACCCGTTCTTGAGGTCTAAGCTACTGATGTACTTCGCCTGGCGCAGTTTTTCCAATATGTGCTGTATCCTCGTCAAGGGGTATGCGTCCGGTACTGACCGGGCATTGAGTTAACTGTAGTCAACGCATAGGCGCCACTTGCCGTTCTTCTTCCGGGCTAGTATGATCGGTGCACTGTGCGGACTTAGAGACGGCTCGATCCGCGTCGATGACAGATTGCATTGCAGGGTTCCGCGGGAAGTACAGCTGTTTGATGGGGCGTTCGTAAATCATGAAGATCCGGTGTTCTTCCACTGTGGCTACTCCGTTCATAGTCTCGAATTTTTGCGGTTCTTCTGATAGAAAGTCGCGTATTCGGGCGGCCTCATCTTCGTGGTTGGGGTCCTCGTTTTCTATTCTGTCGACCCTCTCCCTTGCGCATCGTCGTCTTATACGGCGCCTCCCTTTTCTACTCTTTGGTGGGCGATGGTTCGTCATGACGGGTGGTTCGGGGTCCCCATGCTTGGTGTTGGCTCGCTTGGTGTCGTCGACGTGGGTTTGTTTAGGTGGCTCCGTCAATACGAAGTGGTGTCCGCTGCAGGACACCGTAGCTCCCATTCCCCCTAGAGTGTCCAGGCCCAAAATGATGTCGTCAATTGCTCCAGGCATAACATGCAGAACGGCGTTGTGGATCGTTTGTCCAAGCCGGACTACGGTCCTCACGGCCTCGTATATTTGGTTCCTGGTGCCATCGGTCATAAAGATTCCTAGGACTACAGTTATCTTTTTGCCTCTCCCCAAGCTAACCAATTGCCACGCTGGCGGACACGAAACTTCTCGAGGCACCTCTGTCGATGACGGCTTCCGAAGGCGCTCCACCCAACGAGATTAGGGCGTAGAGGCGGCCGCGTTCCTGGCTCAAAAATATTGGTTGTCCGGCGCTGTACTCGGGGGCTTCATCGCGCTGGTCCCCTGCTGAAGCCTCCCTCGTTTCCCTGACGCCTCCGGCAGTACCCTATTGTCTCTATGTCGGCCCGGCCGCACTCCCAACAGAAACAGCTTCCGTGGGTTACGGCGCCTTCGGGCGAAAGGTCCCTCTTGACCACACCTCCTGCATGTTTTGCCGCTATTAAAAGTTTGAGTCGCGGCTCTCTAATGGTGTGGGGTCCTCGCGGCGGTATTATACGGTGCTTCTCGATGATGCTGATCCATGCGTGGTGGCGGTCCTTGCTAATGGACATAATGGGGTCGTCGCCAACATGTCTCATTATTTCTCGTCGGACGGTTTCTGGGGCCCGCCGATGGCTTTCATAGTCTTCTGCGAGAGTGAGGAGTTCCGTCAAAGTGTTAAAATATCGCCGTTTGATGTAGACCAAGTACTTTTGGTGTCTATTGCGAAAATCCTTTCCAGCCGTAGTTCGCTACTTTGACCCGTGTGTCGCATCAGGTTTTGAATCGCGATCACGTAGTCCTTGAATTTTTCTCGCGAGCGCTGCTTCCGTTACCTTATGTCATCTTCCCGGCGTTCAAAATAACGGCCCGGTAGGAAAAAGTGCAGGAAACCACGGTTGAATGACGCCCAGTTGGCCCAATGCTCGTTGATGTTGCTGTACCAATGGAGGGCGGTGCCGCTTAGCAATTCAGGTATCGTCTTTGGTAATAAGTCTACATTTAATGTGTAGACGTCGGCCAGCTCCTCTGATCGATCTGTAAACGCCAACGGGTCGCGTCCTCCATCGTACTTCACCGACCACTTGCGTACCTGGTCGATGATGGGCGCAAAAGTAACGGGGGGCACATGGTTTCCGTTGGGTATCACGCCAACGTTCGGTGCGATGGCCGCGAGAAAAATTCAAGGACTATGTGATCGCGATTCAACGCCTGATGCGAGACGCGGGACAAAGTAGTGAACAACGGCTGGAAAGGATTTTTCGAAATAGCCAACCGGAGTACTTGCTCTACATCAAACGGCGCGATTTTAACACTTTGACGGAACTCCTCACACTCGCATAAGTCTACGAAAGCATCTACGAAAGCCATCGGCGGGCCGCAGAAACCGCCCGACGAGAAATAACGAGACACGTTGGTGACGACCCCATTATGCCAACACCCCAACCGAGACAGCCATTTCAGCAAGGACCGCCACCACGCATGGATCAGCATCATCGAGAAGCGTCGTATAATACCGCCGCGAGGATCCCACCCCCTTCGAGAGCCGCGACTCAAACTTTTATTAGCGGCAACACATGCAGGAGGTGTGGTTAAGAGGGACCCTTCGCCCGAAGGCGCCGTAACCCGCGGAAGCTGTTTCTGTTGGGAGTGCGGCCGGGCCGACATACAGACAATAGGGTACTGCCGGAGGCGTCAGTGAAACGAGAGGGGGCTTCAGCAGGGGACCGGCGCGATGAAGCCCCCGAGTACACCGCCGGACAGCCAATAATTTTGAGCCAGGAACGCGGTCGCCTCTACGCCCTAATCTCGTTGGGTGGAGCGCCTGCGGAAGCCGTCATCGAAACAGGTGCCTCGAGAAGTTTCGTGTCCGCCAGCGTGGCGGAGCAATTGGTTAGCTTGGGGAGAGGCAAAAAGATAACTGTAGTCATAGGAATCCTTATGACCGATGGCACCAGGAACCAAATATACGAGGCCGTGAGGACCGTAGTCCGGCTTGGACAAACGATCCACAACGCCGTTCTGCATGTTATGCCTGGAGCAATTGACGACATCATTTTGGGCCTGGACACTCTAGGGGGAATGGGAGCTACGGTGTCCTGCAGCGGACACCACTTCGTATTGACGGAGCCACCTAAACAAACCCACGTCGACGACACCAAGCGAGCCAACACCAAGCATGGGGACCCCGAACCACCCGTCATGACGAACCATCGCCCACCAAAGAGTAGAAAAGGGAGGCGCCGTATAAGACGACGATGCGCAAGGGAGAAGGTGAACAGAACAGGACACGAGGACCCCCACCACGAAGATGAGGCCGCCCGAATACGCGACTTTCTAGCCGAAGAACCGCAAAAACTCGAGACTATGATCGGAGTAGCCACAGTGGGAGAACACCGGATCTTCATGACTGACGAACCCCCCATCAAACAGCGGTACTTTCCGCGCAACCCTGTAATGCAATCTGTCATCGACGCGGAAATCGATGAGCTACTCACGACAGGATGTATCGAGCCGTCTCTAAGTCCGCACAGTGCACCGACCATACTAGCCCGGAAGAAGAACGGCAAGTGGCGCCTATGCGTTGACTACAGTTAACTCAATGCCCGATCAGTACCGGATGCATACCCTTGTCGAGGATACAGCACATATTGTACAAACTGCGCCAGGCGAAGTACATCAGTAGCTTAGACCTCAAGAACGGGTACTGGCAGATACCTCTGGAGCCCAAAAGCCGCCCGTACACAGCCTTCACCGTACCGGGATGCGGCTTGTTCCAGTGGCGCGTCATGCCATTCGGCCTACATTACGCCCCCGCCACATTCCAGAGAGCGTTAGACCAAACCATTGGCCCGGAAATGGAGCCCTACACGTTTGCCTACCTCTACGACATAATCGTCATAGGCTCCACCTTCGACGAACACGTGAAACACTTGCGAGACGTACTCCGACGACTACAGCGGGCCAACCTGCGCATTAACCGCGAGAAGTGCGACTTTTTTAAAAGGGAGCTCCGGTGCTTGGGCCACGTCATTAGTGACAAGGGCATACACACCGACCCCGACAAAGTCGCCGCCATCAAGGAACTAAAACCACCGACCAACGTGAAGGAGGTACGCCAGTACTTCGGGATAGTTTCCTGGTATCGCCGGTCCGTACCCGACTTCGCTACGTTAAGCCAACCACTCACCGCCCTCCTGAAGGAGGGCAACTGGATGTGGAAAACTGAACAACAGGAAGCGTTCGAAGTGATCAAAAGAAATCTCACCGAGGCCCACATCCTCGCATGTCCAGGCTTCAGCAAGAAATTCACCCTGCAGACGGACGCGAGTGATTTCGGGATAGGGGCAGTACTCACACAGGAGTTGGAAGGCGGTGAACGAGTAATCGCAAACGCAAGTCGGAAGCTTAATAAGGCAGAGATCAATTATTCGGTCACGGAAAGGAATGCTTAGCCATAGTCTGGGGAATACGCAAAATGAGGCCCTATCTGGAAGGATACCGATGCAACGTCATAACTGACCACATGTCACTAAAATGGTTAAATTCTATCGAAAGCCCCTCAGGTCGCATAGCGCGATGGACCCTGGAGTTGCAACAACACGCGTTCGACATCGAGTACCTCAAAGGAAAATTGAACTTAGTCGCGGACGCACTGTCTCGACAACCACTAGAAACACTACTACGAACAATAGTGGCGGAACCACGATCCAAGTGGTGGCACAGACGGGTCGATGAAGTGCGTACCAACCCGAATCCACTTATTCAGTAATTGGTAAGACCATTTAATAAAATTTCCATGAAAATAAAGAAGAAAAATTGTTGTCAGCTCAAAATAGAAAGTTAGAAAGCCGTAATAAAGTTTTGAATTTATGGAGAAAGAAATAAATTAGAACCAAAGTATAAAAGACAAGTACTATTGGAAGACTAGGGAAATAAGGTTTTAAAATACAAAATAGAAACAGAATAATTCATAAAGATAATGTTAAAGTTTAAATCCATTATTTTATAGTAATAATTAAGAAACTCATTCAAATTTCATTGATATTTTTTTTATTTCACCGTTATCATGCCGGACATAATTGATTACACGAGGAAAATTATATACGGCAATTTCTGAAATTTATGGATCAATATATCACTTAACAAACTTATCACTATTTCAGAATGTTGTAGAAAAATACAAAACTGAAGACGAAATAATATTAATTGACGACACAAGAATGGATTTCGAAATACATATGATAGAAACATTATTAAATTAATTTAAGTTTGATAACAATAGACCTAAAAGAGGAATTAATGAGTTAGGAACAGTTTGGAAATGGATTTCAGGTACACCTGACCGTGATGATTTTATGCAATTAACAAATAAGGTAAACGATTTAATAGAAAGCAATAATAGGCAGTTCACTACCAATTCTCAGATATTTAAAACAATCACGGAAATAACACAAATAATAAAGCAATGAAATGACATATTTAGGACAGAGAAACAAACTTACAATCACTGAACTTGTATTTTAGATATGTCAGAAATAAAAGAAATAATAAGCGAGGAGCGACTTAACGTAACAATATCAGATGTTACAGATGTTTCAGAATTTAAAGTTGTACCAAAAAATAATTTAATAGTTATATATATAAAATATCCAAAAGTGAAAACTGGTTGTAAATTATTTAAAGCAATAGCGGTAGCCCAACATGATGGGAAATTGTTAATTGAAAATGAAATAATAAAATAAAAAAATATATTAATTTATATATTGATGAAATATTTATAAAATTATCCAATCAAATTAATCAACTTACAACTATATATTCGAAGACGGCACGCTTCGATTTAGAAGAGGGGGAGTTAACACCACCATTCATCCCTAGTACTTACCCGCTAAGTAAGCAAGCATAGCTTCAGTGAGCCACTTAGGCATATGTGTCAAGTACATATGTCAATGAAACGTTAGCCATTAGGTAGCGCACAGGAGACAACTGCACAGTTCATTTCTAAATATATCATTGGCACATTGGAAATTAGAAAGCGCCCATCACCTAACACCTATGACGTGCCACCAGGTATACACGAGGTTGTACTTTTTAAAAACCTTCCGCGCTTTGCCGGAATATTAAGTTGCGCGTTGAATATGTTTGTGCTATCGCTTTGTAAAGCCGTCATACGTCGCTTTCTTTCTTTTTTCCCCTTCCTATACTATATCTCCCTTCTTACACATGCAAAATTTTCAGTTTTAAAAATTCCATTCTCCATTTTTGTGATACCGCCGCCTAAGAAGTTTCACTTCAAAAATGGGGAAAATATAAAATATGACAAAGATACCTAAGAACAAATTATAAAATATTCTGTACTTTTGTTTTAACCCTCCATTAGGCGCATGGGTTCTACTCACGCGGTTAGTCGCGTGGATTACAATAGTAGTCCAACTTCTTTGGCTGCTATAATATTTTATTTAAAAAAAAATTTTATATTTGTTTCCAATAAATGTTTGTTTATATTATTTAATACGTCTCAAACATATTTTGACTTTGGTTTTATCTAACTTTTATGAGAGAAATATTAAAACAGGCAATGCGTGTTGTTTTGAGCCGTTTAATAGAAGGTTCTTAAGAATTATTGCAAATTCAAAGTATGGAATAAAAATAGCTAAACGAATTTCACATTTTTATTTTAAATAATAGACTTAATACAAACTGAACAGTGAAGAAATATAAAAGCATATAAACGAGGAAATACAAGTCAAATATGGAGCATGTTTTTCTCTGCCAAATAAGCGATGCTCTCATCTCTCATATGATTCTTACATGCATATTTATTTACCACGATTGAGAGAAAATGTATTCTATCATTTTTGAATATTTACTACGTGTTTGGCAAATATTTCTTGTGGACTTCGCCGAAAGCAATTTTCTGGCATGTCGGCTGGTGGAGGCTATAAATCTTTTCTATACAAAGTAGATGCCGTCCTAGACGATCAACTTCTCTTGACATATTAGTAATCGGTGTTCAGTTTGCGGTTTTACTAGCTCCCAAGCAATAATTTCCAAATTATAAAAAAACTAAGCTTATCTTCATCTTCTTCATCCATAGAGCTTTCTTCTGTTTCCAAATGTATCTTTTTTGCATCAGAAATTTCAATTTCCATGTAAAACAACATATGACATATCTATAGTGAAATATTTGTTGTACATACTGAATAGCCTTAACATTGCTTATAAACAAAGTTAAATTCTTAGATATGCGAAAATAGCCAAATACAAAACAAAAAGTTAATGTTAATTTATGGAAACACTGAAATGTATAGACCCGAAATCGTTGGAATTTGCACTACAAAAAAGTTATAAAATTCAATGCTAATTTATAATGAACAAAGTCAATATTTTTTATGGAATTAAGATTTGTTTTTTGGAATTATAAAACTTATCTCAGTGATCAAACAGACAAACTTCCAAAATGTGCACTTGGCAAAAAATGTTACGTAATTAGGCGCGTGGATTACAATTGTAGTCCACTCGTATTCAACTGTGGCTAAAAGTGGTAAATGTGGGCCTAGCCCCTCAATTGTATACTAAGTGAGCACTTTTGTATATCATCGATAGCTATTCAAGCGGGCAATGTCATCCTCCACCCAAGTTTTAATTGGTCACTGCTAAAAGATGTGTGGATTACATATGTAGTCCACGCGCCTAACGGAGGGTTAAGGACAACAATTACTTCGTGTGCAATAATAAATTCTATTCTCAAACCTTTGGAATGCCAATGGGCAAACCTCTTTCTCGCACGGTTGCGGATATTGTCCTTTTACGATTTACTTGACAATACCATTTCTTAATTTTTACTCGGAAACGTTCATTTTAGCAACATTAAAAAAAAAGTTGCTCCAGGCACACGCAAACAACGTCATTGTAACAGACGGAGATAAGGGAAATAAAACAGTGGCAATGTACAAAACAGAATACCTAGAAAAAATTAACAGCCTATTACCAGACAAGAATACGTACAAAAGAGTAGATCCCACAAACACTTTGGAAAGAAAAGATAACAGTCTAGTGAATTACATATACAAATGTAAATACATAAATGCAAAAAAAGCAACATTTTAAGAGTATTGCAGCAACGGCTCCGAGACTTTATGGGTTGCCAAAACTCCATAAGCCGGAAATCCCTCTACGTCCAATTGTTTAAGAAATTCTAAAGCCACTCTTCTCTGAAGACTACAATATAAAAAATTCTTTCAAATTAAAAAATAAACTGTCCGATATAAATGCGTGTGAAGAAGATGTACTTGTTTCGTTTGATGTGGTCTCTTTTCACGAACATACCAAAAGTCTTAGCTTCAAAACTAATAATGAAAAAGTTGTCAAAAATTACAAAATATTCTGGACTTTTGTCTTAATAACAACAATTATTTCATATCCAGTAATAAATTCTATTCTCAAACCTTTGGAATGCCAATGGGCAACCCCCTTACTCCCACGATTGCGGATATTGTCAAGGACGGTTCACTTGACAATACCATTTCGGAGATAAAACATACAAACACCGACATTAAATTTATATCGAAATATGTAGGCGATATCTTTGCAATAGTTAACCGCAATGACGTGAATGTAATTTTGAAAATCCTCAGCAAATACCACCAAAAACTCCAATTTACCATGGAAATGGAAGACAAATCCAGCATCCCCTTTCTTGACGTTCGCATCCACAGGGAAAATATAATCTGCTACTAGAATGGTACTCAAAACCGTCGTCTTTGGGTCGTCCGATAAATTTCCTTTACGGCTAAAATTTTAATACACAAATACGGCTAAAATTTTAATACACAAAGTACTCACATTGAGTGACAGGAAATTTCACGATATCAACATATAAAAACTTAAAAAGATCCCAAAAAGTGACAGCAACCCAGAAAAATTAACGTGCGACTTTAAAAAGCAAACAACTGCAGGAATAAAAAGCCGCCAAAATATAACTGTTCGCGTCTAATAGGCACTTTGTAAGTTGAATACCTAAGTTTTTATGTAACTAATTCATAAGCGCCTGATAGGCATTGACAAGGTATCATATTTGACAATTTTTCTTTTTTAAAATTTGGAATTATGAGAATAAATTCGAACTTATTGAACGTGTTCTTTCTTCCGCAATAATTTCCTGCTTTTTTCAACCAACAACCGCTTTAACCGCTTACATTTTGGTCCTTCGAGCCGGATACTGTCTTAGTTTTATAACAGCCAATATAACCCGCATTATTCGCAATTACTGAAATTTCACCGTACAAGCAAAATGTCGCTGAAAATTAGAGATTCCGCATTGAACGCCATTAAGCGCTATTTGCAAACAAGCAAATCCGACGCGCTTTCAGTAGATGTGGAGATTATTTCCACGTATCTGCAATTATTGGAGGAACAATGGTGCCGCTTCTGTGAAGCTCAACAAGAAGTGGAAATATCTTGTGGCGATGAAAACGTTGAGGTGGAAGAGCAGTCACGTATTCAAGGTGAGGAGTGGTACACCATCACCAAGGCAAATTTCCTACGCCTTACCGCAACGTAAAATCAACCTACTCATCATGCTATACACACAAGTCCTGCACCAGTGCCGCTTCCGAAGTTGCAGTTACCATCATTCGGCGGCGATCCCACCGAATGGCTTACTTTTCACGACGCATTTTGTTCGCTAGTTAATGCGAACGCAAGTCTGTCGGACGGGCAGAAACTTCAGTATCGGCGTAATTGTCTGAAGGGTGAAGCGTTAGACTTGGTTAGCAGTTTGGCAGTTAGTGACAGCAACTACATTGAAGCCTGGGAATTGTTGACTTCAAGGTATAAGGTAATACGGGTTATTGTTGACAGCCATATCAAAGCGCTGTCAGCGATTGATAGAGCAGCAAAGGATTCAGCCAAGGCCATCAAGCACGTGCTCAACTTAACCTTGCAGCATGTTGGAGCGCTGCGTGCACTCGGTCGGCCAGTTGAGTTCTGGGATGACTGCCTTATTCACCTAACAGTGTCAAAACTAGCGTACGAAACCCGAAAGCAGTGGGAGTTATCGCTTGTGGCAGACGATTTGCCGTCATTACCGCACTTCGCGACTTTCTCGAAACTCGAGTTCGTTCTTTGGAGATGGTGCCGGTGTTGTCCGCAAACACTAAAACAATCACCGCAAAAAACGTTCTCCACTCAACCTGTAAACAAGGCGAGACAAATGGATCTACATCAACTGATACCGCTAATGCCACTAAAACACTATTTTGTACGTACTGCAATGGTGAGCACAAAATTTATACCTGTTCAAAGTGTGATAAACTCAACTCAAAAGCCAAGATAACCGCTATCAAAGCTCATGGTGCCTGCTTGAACTGTCTTAGTAAGGGGCATCAGGTGGCCAAATGTCGTAGCGCATCATCGTGTCGCATATGCCAACGACGTCATCACTCACTACTGCACGCTAGCTTTAACAGTCAACAGGCTGCACTCGCTATCAACGAAACCAGTCAACATGTCAATGTTGCCTCGCACTACGCTCATGCTGATCGCGTTATTTTGTTGGCTACCGCTGAAGTTTTTTTGCAAGACCACGCCGGTCGCTGGCAACCTGCTCGGGCACTTCTCGACAACGGTTCACATGCTTCGTTCATTACTGAATCTTGCATCCAACGCCTTCATCTTCCTAGAAGCTCATCGTCAATATGCGTCACTGGTATTGGATCAATCAAAGGAGGTTGCACCAAGGGAGAAGTTAAAGTTTGTGTAGCTCCCCGGTCATTAGTCTCGAACTTCCAGATAAGTACTCTTATTTTGTCGAAAATAACTAATGACCTTCCAACTACCGCTGTACCCTCATCACTTTGGCCGCATACTTGTGACTTACCCCTGGCTGATCCTAACTTCTCCAAGCCTGGACCTATTGATGTTTTGATAGGTATGGACGAAATGGATAAGTTCTTACTAGAAGGTCTCCGGATGGGGAAAAATGGCACTCCCATGGCGCAGAATACGGCATTTGGTTGGGTGTTGTTTGGAAACGCGATTTCTTTGCAAAAACTTCCTAATTCTATCTCTACGCTTTATTGTGACACCCAGCTAACGCAACTCATAACAAGGTTTTGGGAACTCGAGGAGTTGCAGCCAAAGAAGCATTATACGCCCGAAGAACTTTACTGCGAGAAGCTGTTCGAAGATACCACCAAACGAGCAGAAGACGGTCGCTTCATTGTACGCTTGCCTCTTAAAAAGGAGGTTCCGATTGGTGAATCAAGGGCCGCAGCAGTTCGAGCTTTGCTGCGAATGGAAAGGATATTCGCCGCGAACAAAGGTCTTCATGAAGAATACAGCAAGTTCATGCAAGAACTTTTAGACTTGGGTCACATGGAGTCAGCCGGTGCAGTTACTCACGCCACTTACTACATGTCGCATCACGCAGTGGTCAGAGAAACGAGTACCACCACCAAGCTCAAAGTTGTGTTCAATGCGTCCATGAAGACATCGTCCGGCTATTCACTGAACGACGCTCTAATGGCAGGCCCTCGGCTGCAACAAGACCTGTTCTCGATTTTGGTGCGCTTCCGCACTCATCGCTACGTTCTTATTGCTGACATCGAGAAAATGTATCGTCAGGTCTACGTTGCAGAGCAGGATGTTGATTATCAACGTATTGTATGACATGGATGTTCTTCAGAACCATTGCGTGACTATCGTCTTTTAAGGGTGACATATGGGGTGGCATCCGCTTCGCACCTTGCCGTGAAGTCCTTGCAACGAGCAGCGCTGGATATAGGCGACGCATACCAAAACGTCACTGAAATCGTTACGTCCGACTTCTATATGGATGATTTACTAACGGGTTCGGACTCATTTCAAGATCTATTTACGCTTCAATGGTTTACTAACGGGTTCGGACTCATTTCAAGATCTATTTACGCTTCAAAGGGACGTTTCTTACGTGCTCTCTCAGAGCGGATTCGAGCTCCGAAAGTGGGCGACAAATTGCCAACCGCTAAGAAACCAAATACCGCATGCATCGAAACAGGTATCACATCTCCTTGCTGAAAAAAATAACATTCGAACATTAGGCTGTATCTGGCATACAGACAATGATTCGCTCTCAATCGCATTTAATTTAGAAGAGCTTCCAAACAAGCTAACAAAGCGCGTATTCCTTCCGATTCGAGCAAGATATTCGACCCGCTTGGACTTATCGCTCCTTGTACAATCCGCTCTAAAATATGGTTGCAGAAAATTTGGCGCTCGAAGGTGGACTGGGACGAGTTAGTGCCACCTGACGTAGCTGCTGAATGGTTGGCGCACAGACGTGAGCTAGCTACACTTGCATCGCTCGAATTAAGTCGCTGGCTTGGCACTAGTCACATTGTAGATTATGAGTTCCACGTCTTCACAGATGCTTCGCAAGCTGCTTATGCTGCAGCTGTTTATTGTCGAACCCTTACTACCGACGACAAGGTTAGCGTTGTGTTAATCGCTGCAAAGACTAGGGTCGCGCCACTGAAAACTACGTCACTGCCACGATTAGAACTTTGTGCAGCTCATTTGGGCGCGAAGCTAGTTCGGCAGATACAATCAAGTTTTGGCTGCATGCTTGAGAGGCTGTATGCGTGGACCGACTCCATGGTAGCATTAGCATGGTTGCAAGGTAATCCGAGTTGTTGGTCAGTGTTCGTCGCAAATCGCGTCGCTACCGTACAAGAGATCAGCACAGTGGAGACACGTCTCTTCTGAACATAACCCCGCAGATTGTGCCTCAAGGGGCTTCACACCTTCGCAACTTCTCGCCCACCCTCTATGGTGGAATGGGCCAACTTGGCTTCAAGAACGTAATCGCTTCTGGTTTCAACCTTCTACGCAGCACACAACGGAGGTCCGGAAAATCCATTTCGAATTTAGCACAAACCTCCGAAGAATGGGATTTGTTAACCAGATACCACTCTTACAACAGACTTAAACGAGTAACCGCGAATTTAATTCGCTTTGCCAACAATTTTCGCAAATCCTTTATTCAGCCCAGCACTAAAAAACCACTATCGGGTCCTTTAACCTGCTCAGAAATTCGTGCTGCTGAATTAGTATTGGTAAAATACTCGCAATCTAACACCTTCGCGCAAGAAATTTCTAATTTCAGATTAAATAAGCCGATGCCGATGCGCAGCAGTCTTGTCCACCTTCAGCCATTTCTAGATGCCGAGGGCATTCTTCAAGTAGGCGGCCGTATTAAAAACGCAGCGTGTTCAAACGACGTTAAGCATCCGATGATATTGCCTAAGAATTGTTCCCTCGCTAAAGTAATCGCCGCCGAAATTCACATAACTATGTTGCATGCTGGTCCGCAAATGATGCAAGCTGCAATTCAACGTAGATTCTGGGTGTCCGGTGTTCGAAATCTAGTCCGAGGTGTATATCGTAATTGTGTTCGCTGTAAGCGGCTGAATCGCAAACCACTACAGCAATTGATGTCCGATCTGCCGCTCAGTCGTGTAACGAGTACACGATGTTTTCTTCATAGTGCAGTCGACTTTTCTGGGCCGTATAATATAAAGTTTTCCCAAGGAAGAGGTGCCAAGTCCACGAAGGCTTACATTTGCTCCTTTATATGTATGAGAACAGGCGCAATGCACTTGGAGTTAGCCGGGGATCTTTCTTCAATTAGCTTCATCGCTGCCTTCAAACGCTTCACGAATCGAAGAGGGTACTGTCAACTAATTTATTCTGACAACGGAACCAATTTTGTCGGAGCAGAAAGGGAGTTACGTGCTGCATTTGAACGCTGTATTGGTGACGAAAAGCTAGCATCCTACTTCGCTGACGGCCAAACGACTTGGCACTTCAATCCACCTAGCGCACCTCACATGGCTGGGTATTGGGAAGTTGGTATAAAGCGCATCAAATACCACCTGAAACGTGCCTTGCACTCTACTCTTTTAACGTACGAGGAATTCAATACTATTCTAAGAGAGGTCAAGGCCTGCGTAAATTCTCGGCCTATTTGTTGGATACCATCTGATGTTGATGATTTCGAGGTCCTAACTCCAGGTCATTTTACGGTTGGGGAACCGCTAAAAGGACTCCCTGATCCTGATTTGGAAATTTTCAAGGGAACGCTCTTTCAACGATGGCAAATCATCACAGCGATAAGGCAACATTTCTGGAAGCGCTGTCGACAGGAATATCCCGCAAATTTTCAGCAACGCACGAAATGGTTTCGTTCAACGCAAAATTTGCAAAAAGACGATGTGGTTATCGTTCACGACAGCAATGCACCGCCGACGAAATGGAAGCTTGGTCGTGTTCTCGACGGTCACCCTGGCCCTGATGAGCGCATTCGGGTCGTTAGCATAAGGACCTCTGAAGGAGAACTGTTGCGTCCTGTTGTTAAACTGTCGCTCTTGCCAACGAAGAAAGATCTTTTTTCTAATTAATTATTTATTGTAAGCAATTGTGTCTCATTTAGAAGTTAAATTTAGAACAGTCGTTCAAGGCGGCCGGCATGTTCGCGTCTAATAGGCACTTTGTAAGTTGAATACCTAAGTTTTTATGTAACTAATTCATAAGCGCCTGATAGGCATTGACAAGGTATCATATTTGACAATTTTTCTTTTTTAAAATTTGGAATTATGAGAATAAATTCGAACTTATTGAACGTGTTCTTTCTTCCGCATTTTTCAACCAACAACCGCTTTAACCGCTTACAATAACATCATGTAAAGAAACAACTAACACCACAAATCGATACTTCAGCGTTACCTACATTCCAAGGTTGTCTGCGAACTTTAATCAACACTTTGCTAAACAAGAAAACACAACGCTAGCATACAAATCCAACTGCTCTTTACCCACAGTCTTAACAAAAACAAAAACCCCTATAGAAACCAAGCAGCGAAACAATGTGGTTTATGAAATAAAGTGCAATGGTAAAGAATCCGAAAAGTGCTGCAAATTGTAGGTACATTGGAACAACAAAGCGAGCCATTGGTACTCGCCTAAGCGTACACGAAGCAGTCATTAAAAAACAAACAAAAAAACAGCACAGAGCTAGCACAACATACCAATACCAGTAGCCATACAGCTGATTTGGCGAACACTAAAATAAGTGATGCAGAGAAAAGAACAAAAACAAGGCTCACCTTAGAAAGTTTACGAATAATGCAGAAAAGGGACAGCGTAATGAACAAGAAAGAGTATACTGATGATATCGCTGAAGCTTACATATTATGTTTATGAAAATTTTTAACATTCAGTTAAGACAAAGCTAAGTACCAAAAGTGCTGGTAATTATTTTTATTTTTAAGTTCATAATTATATGTTAAATATAATGTAAGCCAAAAAGTTATGAATATGCATTAGTTTAAAGCAAGATAATTTTATTGTACCACTATGCAGAAATTTTCATAGAAACTGTTATATTTTTTTTTTACGTTTTGCGGCATATATTTTACCGAAATTTTGTAGTAAAATTTGTACTATTTCCTCCTATTTGTGAAGTTTGGTTTATTTAAGTTTCAACACGTTATCATTCTGTTTTGAATAAATAAAAATCTTGTTGGGATGTAGATCTTACAAACCCCCAGTGGTATTAAAGCCCATATTTGAAGCTAGTTACTCTAAAAGAAGATATTTTGTTCCTTGGATAACGATTTTGTTGTTTGCACGGTGTGAATAACAAGGTTTTACCGCTGGAATTTCCAAATATCTTCGTTCGAAATGAGCTCAATAAAAATATTTAAAATAAAATGTTAATAAGCCGCAATAATATTGACAAATACATAGTTTAGGAAGAGCCTGCCTGAAACTATACAAAAAAGCAAATAAGCAAAAGGACGTATAGAATTGAAAAACTACAACCACGCTGTCGAGTTTAAATAGCGGAAAATCAGCTGCACTTAATAGTAGTTGGTTGAATAAGGAAAAAAGCGTTGTTAAAATGAATTAGCAACAAGAGTTCACGGGATGTATATAGCTCAGTGGTTAACGCTTCCGACTTTGAACATCGATTACGCAGGTTCGATTTCTGCTGAAGTCCAGAAAAAAGAAGTCTGATGAAGAGATGTGGTGATCTCTGAAATAGCTGCTATAACTTCTACCGCTTAGACTTTGTTGTTTTTTAAATTTTTCCTAATAAACAATCGTGGTATAAAGCTCAATATATATATTAGAAATTAGAAAATTTTGCCAGCTTAATGCGCAAAGAATATTTCTCATTCCTGATATTCATTTTTCCCATAGTGAAAAGATCTTATTTGTTTTCCAAAGCTACATACTTATTACTTTAAACCAGCGACGGGCAGATAGAGCTTTTACTCTGCTCACATCTATACAAAATACATAGATAACTTAAAAGAGCTTTTGCCCGCGGGCAAGGCGGTGCCCATCTCCGCTTTAAACCAAAGATCCTTTTCGCCAAGGACAGGTTTGCCATCGAAGCCGAATGACTCTCCAAGTTGTGGTGCCAATCTGGATCAACTATATTGGAGTTTCTTTCATCATTGAAAATAGCGTTTTTCAATTCTTCCTACAAAATTTGTAATTTTTGTAAAAGGCTTAAAGCGCATTTTCGTGCCATAGAGTGGGCTGTGGTTTAGCGATCTATTTCTTCAACTTAAGTACCAAAACTGTGTTTATTATTTATTGTGAACTTTTGCTTATGACAGAGATATTCAAATACATTTCAATTTTTACAGTAAATCATTCTATTCCTAGTAGCTAAACTATTGGATATGTCATTTGCACCACTCTTTTGGGGCTTATATAGGGCACCAAGCTTATTATTTCTATTAGCTAGATTTCATGCCACAAAACTTTATTCCTGATATATCTCCGGGCTGTTCTTCAGATAGTTCAATGTGACGGGATATTATGGGCCATAATATAACTAAGGAAAATAATAAAACGGTTTTTATTATGAAAATAGCTTCTATATATTTATGTTTTTACCACACAGTCATTGATATAGTTTTCTGTTTAAAATTTTTGACACTGGAGCAAGCGGAACTGAATGCTTAATTTTGCACATATAATTATTTACTGTGGTGTAGTGGTAAGCAGTGCGCGCTTCCACTCCGCAACGTCTGGGTTCAAGCCCTGGTCAAAGCAATATCGCAAAAAATATAGAAAAAGGTTTTTTCTTAACAGCGGTCGTCCCTCGGCACGCAATGGCAAACCTCCGAGTGTATTTCTGCCATGAAAAACAGCTTCTCATAAAAATACAATCGCCGTTCGTAGTCGGCGTAAAACTGTAGGTCCCTCCGCTTTGTGTTACATCATCAAGGCGCACGCCACAAATCGGAGGAGAAGCTCGGCCAAACACTAACATATGTGTAAGCGCCAATCTATTATTATTATTATTATTAATTATTTACTATTAAATATTAGCTATTGTTTGTGATAATGGTGATTAAAGTTGTAAAGGAACGTCAACTTAACATATGAAAATACTGATAAACTAAAGGCTATTATAATCGCATACAGCAAAAAGTTTTACTCTTCATTAAAAGAGCTAAAATGAGGAAAACATTTTGCACATATAATTATTTTACTGTGGTATATTTATTAATATGCAGGTGTATAAACAAACCTTTCCCCTGAAGATAAAATCTTAGCGAAATATCGGGAAAAAATCTAAATAAAGTATTTTTATTTACACAACCCGTTCTGATATCTGAAAAGCCTATAAAATATTACTATTTCAACCAAATTAAATTGATCGGACAAACATCACAAATTTATAATATTCGGAAGGCCTGTCGACGAATTGACCCCCAAACATTTCACAACACAACAAACACAACAATAATTAGCACATCCCAAAAAAAGGCCTGTGTAGCACCGTACACATGATAGAGGTGAAACTTCTTAAAAAAGGTGTGAGTACCAGGTACTCAACAAATTTGAAGTGTAAACATATGTTTACGGCCCGGCAAACCATTAGGCGATTGAGTTACATACATGGGTTTGGTTAGGAATTAAACAATAATTTCATTTCATCTTATTCATTTTCTGATATATAATTTATTTATTCATTTTGCGGTAACATCCGCTTATATTAATTCGCCATGCTAGCATCCTTAGGACCGGGCTGTAATGGAAGTAGCTAAATGGAGTGAACTGTCACATAATTATCTATTGTATTTTTTAAAAAATAAATGCAAATATTTATGATGCAATCAATAGATCCTTACGAATTCGCCGGGATTTGGTACGATTCTCCCCGCGCAATATAACCAAGGCACTAAGTGACGTTCGTACTTTTGTTTGCAAAAAGCAGTTATTTAAGTTGAAAGAAGATAAATTCCTTTGTTCGGAATTTCTTCTTAATCGCTTTCTATCTTCCAAAGCAAATTCTTATATTCTTATCACGAATTCATACATTCATGTGGTAGCAAGAGTATAAAAACATAAAATGACCTAACAATTTATACGCATAATTCACGCATAATCACGTTTATGCGTAGTCTAATTCACGAAATCATTTCATAAATCTGAGTAAAAACTCAGTGCATACACTCCATTTCACGTATAATTGAAATCACGAAATGGTGTTCATGCACTCAGTTTCTACTCAAACGCACGAAATAATTTCATGAATTGGTATGACAGTATGAATTACAATAAACACATCATTTTGACATAATGCAAGCCCTAAACACTGCGACCGTTGCTTCAGATCGATCCGAAATCAAGTTGGACGTTTTGCCCACAAATGTTGCAATTTTGCATGCAATCTCATTGCAAAAACCAGAGGTCGAAAATAACCGTCAACACTTTGAAAGTGTCCCAAAATAACCGTTACTATTTAAGGGAAAAAATAACCCACAAAACAGAACAGGTGGTTTATTTTTTGTAGATGTGTGCTCCTCTCAGTGGGAAAGGGTTATTTTGCATATAATTTACGTTGCTGTTGGACACGGACACTTATCGCTGGAAGAAGAAAAATAAGTGTTAGAAGTGCGTAGAAACATATCAAATTTGCTGTTGATAGAGAGATAGAGAGATATAAGCAACGTCAACGTCACGGTCATGTTATTGATTTAAAATCCGTTATCAATTAAGAAATTATTATTATGATTTAGTTTGTTGACCAAATAAAAAATTAAATTTATTTGTAATTTGATTTTCCAACCAAATAAGAAATACAAATTTTTTATTTGATTTGTAGAGCAAATCAATTTGATTTGTAATTTTTCAATTAAATAACGCTTTTGTTATGCGACGCAAATAAGATATTTAAGAATCTTCCAACTTCCAGTTCCACGAAAATCTTCGGGATCCTTGGGACTAATTCGAGATTTTCGAGACTTCTTCAGGATTTTCGGAATCTTCGGGACTACTTCGGGATTTTTGGGCTATTTCGGGACTCTCGGGACTAATTCGGGCATTTTCGAGACTACTTTGAGATTTTCGGGATCCGCGGCACTAATTCGGAATTTTCGAGACTTCTTCAGGATTTTCGGAATCTTCGGGACTACTTCGGGATTTTTGGGCTATTTCGGGACTCTCGGGACTAATTCGGGCATTTTCGAGACTACTTTGAGATTTTCGGGATCCGCGGCACTAATTCGGAATTTTCGAGACTTCTTCAGGATTTTCGGAATCTTCGGGACTACTACGGGATTTTTGGGCTATTTCGAGATTCTCGGGACTACTGCGGGATTTTCGAGACTACTTTGAGATTTTCGGGATCTTTTCTTCATATTTATCTTTATCATCTTCATGTTTATCAATTTCTACATTACATGTTCCCCTTCACCTTTGCCCTTATATTGGTAAAATTTTTAAATTTACCTTGGTCTTCATTTTTGCATTTATCTTTACGCATCTTTGTTTTTATTTTTACCTTTGCCTATATCCTTTTCTTTATCAATAAAATAAAATAGCTTATTTTCGGTGTATCATATTAAGAATGTGCACGCTCTCTTCTTTGTCATAAATGTTCGCACATGTATGTGTACGTATATGTCGTGTAAAGAATTGCCTAGCGCCTTGCTTCCACTTATTACACCCACTTATATTTTTCAGTCCTATAATAACCCACAAATTAAGACACTTAAAAATAAAAGTCCCTGCCAAAGTGTTTTTGTTCAAGGGAAATTTTAGCAGTTAATAAATAACCCACAACGGAAAACACAAAAAGATCGCACAGAGTGATTTGCCACGGTGAGAAACACTCTTTGCTTGAGAGACGAGTGTTTGTGTCAGTGGTAAACACCATACGGGACACTTGGTGATGGTTATTTTCGATCTCCGGTTTTATTACTAGGCATTACGCATGGGGCCTTATTCATTTTGGTTTTTAGCCTGTTCTGTTGCTGATTGCGGGTTGGATACCACTTCAATAAAGTGAGCAACACATCTTCGAGACATGATGGGTTGGACCTGGTTCTCATGTAAACACTTGATGTGACGATCGTTTTCTTTGTAGCGAGGTCAGAAAATGCACGTATTACTTTTGTATTTGGATTTGTGATTGTCACATTAATTTCATTTTGGGTTTGCTGACTCTTTGGTGTATTAAGTCCAGTAGCGTGACACTGGGAGGGTGGGTTAGAACTGATCCTGAAATAACCAATTGAGGCGGAGTTGGTCTGCTGGGTAATTTTCCTCTCTCAATAAACATTGGGCTTGGTTAGCAATTCGAAAATGATTGGAAAACCAATCTTTTTTTCGAGTCTTACCTTCCATAACGAATGTGCAATAGGTTAGCATTCGATTCGAAAACTAAGCCATTCTCCAGCAAAACGGCACCTTCGTTATCCAATGTATTTTCCCTTCGTTATGAATTCGAAATCCAGCTCATTATCGAATTGAAATTTTATTGTGAGAGAGCGATTGGCTTATATTTTCCTTCGAGAATGAGCTGGATTTCACTTTCTCTCTTGTTACTATGGTTTTAATTTTTTTTCGAACCCATTTCGAGTGTATTTCAAATTTACTCTGAACGTTGGAAAACCAAGGTTGGTTATGAGTTCGTTCTCAGTTCGATATGCACATTGGATATCGAAGGTACTTTTCGAACGTTCGCCAAAATGTTTATAGGGCTGCTTCTGAATTCGCAGCGCTTGTATTTTACTCCACCCAGTAGGAGTGAGTAGTGTGATAGAACTGGTGCTTGGGTGATCAGTTTGAAGTGCCTTCAAGGATCGGTTTATGTGATGGCAATGCGGAGGTTTGTGCTTGTTCTCGTGGGGATTGTGTATTCACAGGATGATTAGTTGAGTAATTTCTTTCCGTTGCGACTGGGATGTTGGATCAGGAACACGTTTTGGAGAAACCAAGGCTGGGAGATGCAAAGCCATAAAAAGTATTTTTTTCCGCTGAATTCATTCCCGTTGTCTTGAGTGAATAATACCAATTAGGCTTATCATCCGCATAGCGCTGTGAACATACCATAAGTTATATGTTTTCAATGTATGATGGGTCTGGGGATTTAGAGTGAGTGTTTGGCAATGAGGACCTGTTACTAAGAGTCGCAGTTGTTGTTTGGCCTCTTCTTAGAAATTTCACCCAACGGAGATGTCAGCCCGATGAGAAAAGAGCTCATGTCTTCAACACTTGATAAATGTGCCGAGTTTGGTAGAAATCGATAAACCGGTTACCGAGATACACATATGTAGGCGTAACTGGGCGGTGCCACACCCAAAAACAAAAACCTAATTATAATTTCCTTCTAAGAGGTCATTGCATATATCGATTTTAAAAAATTATCTTAAATAGTTACTAATTTAAAGCAGTTTTCGTATTTCTGTAAATTGCTGTTATATAGGAGGTGGGCCTGGCTATTACCCGACTTAAAAGATTTTCAACGAGTTTCTTAGCCAAGCCCTAGGTAATATTCGCACCAAGTTTGGTGGCGATTGGTAAAGGGACTACAGAGATACAGGATTTTATCATAACCGGTCGGGGCCACGCACATTTTCCAAAAATTGCATAACTGTCTTATTTTATGCCAAAATTCTACTTCGCGTACCAACTTTCAATAACTTGGAAGCGGAAATATCGTAGTTTTTGCATATTTCGAAAATACCGTTATATGGGAGGTGGGCGTGGTTATTGTCCGATTTGCCCATTTTCAATCCCAACGTACCTACTTACCAAATTTTGTTGACATATCTCA
Source organism: Rhagoletis zephyria (assembly GCF_001687245.7). Taxonomy (NCBI): domain Eukaryota; kingdom Metazoa; phylum Arthropoda; class Insecta; order Diptera; family Tephritidae; genus Rhagoletis; species Rhagoletis zephyria. Next base: position 26,879 of record NW_016157327.1, on the reverse strand, counting down.
ATTTTTTCTCGAGTTATCGTGTACACGAACAGGCGGACATGGCTTAATCGATTTCTCTTTTCATTCTGAGCATTTATGTGTACATTTGTCTATATCTATCTTGATTCGTTTTGGCTGTTACAAACAACCGTTATGCGAAAAAAGTTCCATTTCATTTAATTTCATTTATTGAACATTTTTGCTTATATCTACATATATTAGTTACAGTTGTTAATAAATGTAACTCAAACAAATATTTCTAATTACATAACGACATTAATTCAGATATAAAAAAATAAGGCATTTTGTATATTAAAATTAACATATAGGGGATTCACAAGATGTTTTAAGCGTTGTAAAATCTTAAAATCGTAAAATTTTACAAGGGTTTAAAAATTTTGTTGTTGTCTTGCATAGATAAAGATATTAAAATAATACAACTCGCGCATGTTATGTGTTCAGTGCGTTATAACTGATCAGCTGATTTCTGTTTACCTCATTGTGCTTGTGAACTTTAATATTTAAACAAATGCAGAGCGTTAGTGAAATAGAGGTAAATTAATGCACATGCATATGTAGATACTGATGTTGAATTACTCTTACAAAATGAATTTTCAGGCAAAGACAAAGCGGGTGCTCTGCAATCCTACAAAGAAGTGGGCAGTGGCGGAAGAAAAGGCTTTGGTGGAATTCTTGTTGGCAAATAGAGATTTTGAGGTTGGTTGTTTGAAAAATGAAATTCTAGACCTTTAAAACTCTCTAAATTTTGTTTTAGAGACCGGCAGCTGTCAATTCAGTCAGAACTGGTACAGCTAAAAAAGCATAAAATAGACCAGGACATGATTTTCAGGGGGAAGGAGATACAGATTAGGGAAAGGGAATTAGTGCTAAAAGAAAGGGAAGTAGAATTAAAAGAAAAGCAAGAAATCAAAATTATGGAATTAGAAATGAAGGAAAGATTGGCGATGGGGGAATTTAAGCGTAAATAAAAATAAGACCGAACAAACTTTCTGAAAAAGTGCACAAGTATAAAGTTAAAAAAAAGAAAATTAAGGTTATAATAACCCTTTCAGACCTAGCCATACTAATTGTGAGATCTGTTTCTATTTGTCTTAAATTATATGAATAAATAAATTTTCTTGTGTTAACCGGGAAGCTGTGAATGTGCGTACTCCTTTTCGTTTGAAATGAAAGAAAAAATGAACACTTCGATGGTTGAGTTGAAGATCGACCTCTCTCGGCAGCCAGTTCGAAAACGCCCTATCTCAGAAAATTTTTCAACAACGCCCTATTTCAGAATCCACAGAGATTGACAGAAAACGTTCAGGATGCTTCGCGAGGGGACAATTTAAAAATATTTTTGCATCATGAACACTCCCAGGATATCTTATAGTGACTTGTCTAATTCGTAATTTGTAGTCACATATATTTTTACGTGAGAAAAAAAAGTTCCTGCTTCTTGATGGGGGCTTCAGCTAATCTTATTTCGGAACCATCGATGTATCCTACGCATTCTGGGATTTCTTGCTTTGTTGTGTAAATACGTTCCAGCCTTTCTCTCTGATTTGGCCAATATATAAATTTCTTCTTTAACCTCAGTATAGCTTTGAATACACGCCTGGTAACGTTTTGAATAGTGCCCCCATCGCCTATTCCAAACAAAAAGACAACCTTGCGTATAGATACCCCATCTCCGGAAGATCCTAGTCTATATAGCACTATTTTTAGTTGCAAATCTATAGGAATCTGTGCTACGCTACGACTTGTATGAAAGACAGGATCGTCTTTTATACAATCCAAGATGTATCTGAATTCGTCTGGACGAACACGAACCATTTCGTTGAACCTTTTTTCATCAAAATTTGCTAGTACGTTATGCTGCCAATCGGATGATTTTGGCATTCCAAAGTGTACACTTCTACGGCTGTTTAATAAGCATAGCATACTCAGCGAACAAATTTCATTAAGTTCATCTGCGTCTTCTTCGTCGCCTTTATAAAAGTTGTACACATGTAGTAAAAACAAATATTTAAAATAATAAACTCAACTTACTTGAGTCAAGGAATATCAGGTTTAATGCTTGATTCTTGCAAAGGGCGTCGATTATTTTATGTTTTCCACTCCGCTTTGGCATTTTGGCTGCGAAATATTTTTTATTTATTTAAAGCAGCTGATTAGGAATTATTTATTACATAATAGTTATAAAGGGGTGTTCACAACTGTGGTAATTTTCTAATATTTCCTTAGGACTTATAACTTTAAGAGACTATTGTGAATCCCCTGATAGTATTAAATGCCATCTGTAGTGAAGTTATAAATACAGTGGGGTGGCGTTAAAATTACAATATAAAGCAGAAGAAAAAAAAAATTTATAAACTGCGAATAGCATTCAATAAAATCGAAAAATTATTGACATACACAAGTACGAGCCGAAAGATGAACATCAAACGGAATTTTAAAAGCAACAAATTGTAGGTAATGGTCCGTAGCAGAACTTCGACTTCATTGTATGAAAGGTTCAGAAGGAAGGATTTCACATTTTTCAGAAAATTTTGAAGAATTCTTATGTCGCGCATACTGGCAGGTAGTGCATTAAATAGTTTACGAGATACTATTGTATAAAATCTGCAAGAATGAGTAGTTCGCGAAGACGGGACAGCAACACGAGGGTATGAGTTTTTCCTCAGATAATAGTTGTCCGATTTGACACTATGTAGGTACCCGCATCTAATGTAAAAATTTTAAAAACTTTGAAATAATATAGGTCTCTCACTGGAAGAAGTTTCAGATTTCTAAAGAATTCTCTGGAGGAATGCAGATGATTCGGGTTACATAATTTCCTAACAACGGATTTCTGCAAGGTCAGTAGAGCTTGAATTTTGTTTAAGGGGCGCCTCCCCAACAGCTGATCCCATATGATAATTTAGAATTATAACGCATAGTAAACTGTTTTAAGAGTATTATTAGAGAAATATTTTCTAAGTTGATAAAAGCAACGTAATGCCGATTGAAGATATTGTTTTAAACGGGATATGTGGTTACACCAATTCAAGTTTTGGTCAATGGATACACCGATATATTGGAAGTCATCCATTATCTCAATCACAAAACAGTTGTTACGCAAGGGAATCGAAAGTACCAGATTTACCTCAGGACACAAATGCCTATGTAATATAAGTCGATCGCAGTCCGAAGAATGAAAGGTAATTTTCACATCTGGTGATTTCCTCGCATTCAGGCTAAAATAAATTAATTTGGTTTTACTGCTAACAACGAGCAGAAGATAAACGTCATGATTTAGACTATCTACCAGTTCAAATGAATTTGTTGAACTATATGCAAGTGCAAGATCATCAGCAAATGCAGTGACCTTTCCTATGAATGGCAGATCAAAAATTGAATTTATATAGACCAGGAATAGGATCGGACCCAGCACGGAACCTTATGAAACTCCGATTTGTATTGTATTAAAATTGCTAAAATTGTCATGAACTTTAACCCTTTATACTCTTCCGGTTAAATAAGATTCAAACCACTTATATATAAATCCACGAAAGCCGACCGAATATAATTTATTCAGTAAAATGATATGATCCACCATGTCAAATGCTTTCGTTATATCAACCAAACGACCAGCACAATTCTTTTTATTGTCCAATCCCTGATAAATAAATGAGCAGAAATCTATTAGGGCATCCTCGGTTGAACGGTTAGTCCTAAATAAGAACTGCCTTGAGCTAAACAAATTCTTACTATCAAGAAATAATAAAATCCTGCTTTTGAGTGCCTTCTCAAAAACTTTTGAAATCGATGGTAGTAATGAAATTGGCCTATAGTTAGGCTTGCCAGATTTTTCATGCGCGAAATCAGTACTTTAGGAGTTTTCATGCTATAAAAATCAGTACTTTTCAGTACACTTTTATTCAAAACAAACTTATAAATGTAAGTAACAGAAAATACTTTAAATCGCTAGAGTACTTGTTTTTAACAATATTTGGGTATATAAATAAAATGTGGTTCATAAAAAATAAAAATATTAAAAATACAAATAAAAATCTTCAGCCTTATCATGAATATTCGGTGAAAAATTTTACCGGCAAAAAATTTCAACAATTTATATTAAGCTCGAGGCCGTTTATTAAATGAAAATTTATTGCGGAAAAGCAACAATAATTTGAAAAAAGTAGGATTCTAACCGACGATCCCACTGACTCAGCCATTCTAAAAATAGAATTATTAGCAAAAACCAACAATACCAACAACCACGTGATCAAGTGAATTGCAGCGGAATAGCTGCGCTTGATTGTGTGGCACAACAAAAAATGAAAATAGTGGAAAAAAGCAAACGATAATTTACAAGGCGTACTTAGCACGGTGCATAGGCAACTGGCTGAGTCAGTGGGATCGTCGGTTCGAATCCTACTGAAAGAAGTCTGATGAGGAAATGTGGTGATTTCCGAAATAGCTATCACTTCTACCATTTTTTCAAATTATTGTTGCTTTTCCACAATAAATTTTCATTTAATAAACGGCCTCGAGCTTAATATAAATTGTTGAATATAATTGTTATAAGGCCAAAAAAAATAACAAAAACAAATAACTTAAGGACGAGTACACCTAAAAGTTAAACATTCTAAAAATAGAATTATTAGCAAAAACCAACAATACCAACAACCACACGATCAAGTGAATTGCACGGAATAGCTGCGCTTGATTGTGTTGGCATAACAAAAAATTAATATAGTGGAAAGAAGCAAACGATAATTTACAAGGCGGACTTAGCACGGTGCATAGGCAACTGGCTGAGTCAGTGGGATCGTCGGTTCGAATCCTACTGAAAGAAGTCTGATGAGGAAATGTGGTGATTTCCGAAATAGCTATCACTTCTACCATTTTTTCAAATTATTGTTGCTTTTCCACAATAAATTTTCATTTAATAAACGGCCTCGAGCTTAATATAAATTGTTGAATATAATTTTTATAAGGCCAAAAAAAATAACAAAAACAAATGACAAAAAATTTCGTTCAACGAATCGGTTCACTTCATCATGAATGTGGAACAATTTCTGGCGAAAGGCATTTCACGTAGAAATTCATAAGGCTAGTTAAGGTGGTTATTCATTTCAACTTAAAAAAGGAAAAGGTTATCAATTCGTCGGAATATTTATTTTTTATGTAACTATGAAACTTTGGATCGNAACTTAAAAAAGGAAAAGGTTATCAATTCGTCGGAATATTTATTTTTTATGTAACTATGAAACTTTGGATCGTGTGAACCGATTTCGATTTCATAGCAAAGGTGGTACCTCAAGGGTGGCCCCATACTAATTTGGTTTATTCATTTGATCAAGAAGAAATTAACGCTACTCCTAAATTTCTATATGAGTTAACTTTCAAAAACTTTTTCCATTCTTCCTAATACATATAATCGTGGTACAAAGCTCAATAACAACATTAAAAATAAAAAATATTTTAATTAGAAGTCGGTCTCTCTTTGAGCCAAGAAGCAAACTTTATACTTAAGATCCTCTCAGTTGCTTCGTTTGAGTGTTGTATTGAAGAACTGTGGAAGCGTACAGTATATTTTGCTTAGCTGCACGTCCTTCTTTGCCCGAAAAACTTGTGCACTTAAACGAAAAAGGCACTTAAGCGATTTTTGTTTACTACTTCAATGAGGAAGGTATCCGAATCTTTATGAAACCAAATAATGGTATCTAATTATCTACATATATAACTACATAAATTGATAGCCATTTTCGTTGTTCTGCGAAATGAGCAAAATAAATAAAAGCTTGAAAAATTAGGTAATTGTAGGGCCTGTGCAGGTAAACGTAACACTTTCTTTGATAATTGATACTAGTTGCACAATTTTAAAAGCAGGTATCGCCAATGTGCAGGTATGTTGAATGCATGCATTGTGCACTTAAGCATAAAGGCAGCAAAGCAAAATGTACTGTACTACTATTTAAAGACCCCATCCAAATTTCCTCACGGCTAAAATTACTTTGTTCAACTGCGCAAAAACTTTGAATGGCTAAGAATTCGCTAGACAAGGAGTATCTAAGACAGCGAGATGTCTTGTATGCAAAACTCTTACAATTTCAGATAATTTGAGAACAAAGAACTGTAATGCCGAATTTCCACTAGGCATTGAAATGACAAAAAATTTGTGCCTTTTAAAAAAATTCCATGTAGAAATGAACTTAATAATTATTTTTTAATGTAATGACACAATTATTTTTTAATGCCCGACTTTGTCATTTGTCATTTTTGCCATTTATTGCCTAGTGGAAATCCAGCATAAGTTGTAGGCAAAAGCCATTAAATAATTCAAATTTTGGTGTTATTAAACTGAAAGTTATTTTCGAGATAACTAACAACCCTCGACAAAAGTGACGTCAGCCACCTTTTGAAATAAATTATCCTCCTCAAGTATGTACGTATAGACTCGGCGATATGCCCATAAAATCATTGCTCTTTTTATCGTTTTAATTTATTGCGCATATCAAACATTATCTGAAATATGTCAACTATAATTTAATTATTTTCTTTTACTTTTTAGATTACGGCTTAAGAAACTAGAGCGTTATGTAAAAACCTAAAATAAATCTTAAAATACATATTTTGTTTGTGTAAAATAATATTACACAAACAAAATACATGGGAAAAATTACTATGCACGGAGTACCGGTGAGAAGACCCGTATCATAAATTTGTATGCTCAGAACTTAAAATTCAGTACAAATCAGTACAAACTTTGAAAAATCAGGACATTAGCGTACTGATTGAAGAAATTAATAAAATCAGTACGAGAGTTGAAAAATCAGTACTGTACTGATAAAATCAGTACGTCAGGCAACCGTACCTATAGTTATTTTTATCTTTCTTATTACCCTTTTTAAATAAAGGAATAATAGTTGTACATTTCAAATTATCTGGGAAAATTGCTGAGAAGACACTCTTATTGAATAAATTTTCAGAATTTCTAACAAGTTAAGAGTAACGTTTTTAAGCAGTTGGTTCGAAACACCATCATGCCCACAAGAACTAGAGTTGTTGAGGTTATTGATTATAGACAATATCTCCGAGCCTGAGAAAGTTTCAAATAAAAAGCTGTTTTTAGAATTAAATATATTGTTATCCGACATGACACACTTACACGGTGAAAATTTGCATTTCCCGACTGATACAAAAAAATCATTGAATACACCAGTCGTTCAATGATATTGTCTGATTGTCACTTTTGCAGTTCTTGTTAACAATACTGTTAATGATATCCCATTCCTTCTTCGAATAGCCTCGAGAATCTTGAAACTTATTTGAGNAGTGGAAATCCAGCATAAGTTGTAGGCAAAAGCCATTAAATAATTCAAATTTTGGTGTTATTAAACTGAAAGTTATTTTCGAGATAACTAACAACCCTCGACAAAAGTGACGTCAGCCACCTTTTGAAATAAATTATCCTCCTCAAGTATGTACGTATAGACTCGGCGATATGCCCATAAAATCATTGCTCTTTTTATCGTTTTAATTTATTGCGCATATCAAACATTATCTGAAATATGTCAACTATAATTTAATTATTTTCTTTTACTTTTTAGATTACGGCTTNATAAAAAGCTTGAGAATTCCTCCAGAAAGAACTGACCAGATTCTCAATGACGTCTGTAGACACAGATTAGACTTATTTCCTTGTTATTAATTTTTAGTAAAACTTTTAACACATCCCCACTCATCAAATTATACCTAAATATCTCGTAATCAAATATGTTAGGCACAAAAACTCCTACTCCACCTGCAGAATAAGCATCATTACTATTGGCAAAAAAAGTGCAGTTTGGTAATGTATAAAATTGCGTCTCATAAGAGTAAATCCAAATTTCCGACACGAATATGAGATCCGGAGGAACTGGAAATATTTCTATATTACAAAGTAAAGAGTCAAAGTTTTGCCGCAGACTACGAATATTCTGATGCACTGCGTAAAAATAATTTTTGGGAGAAAATAGCAGATTGAAACTGTTAATATGCTGTTAATGGAAGGTTTACTGCAGTTGAGATCATTACAAAACATGTTCATAAAATTGCGTTTATATAAATAAATTAGTCTGTAATACCAGACAAATCTTCAAAAGATCTCACAACACCATTATCAGCCTTTTTATACCCGAGCGCACTTGTGCACAAGGGTATTATAACTTTGTTCACATAACGGTTGTTTGTAACAGGCAAAACGAATCGAGATAGATATAGACAAATGTATACATAAATGATCAGAATGAAAAGAGAAATCGATTAAGCGGTGACTGTCTGTCCGTCCGTCCGTCCGTCCGTCCGTCTGTCCGTCTGTGCACACGATAACTCGAGTAAAAATTGAGATATCGTAACGAAACTTGGTACGTGGACTTCTTTTGGGCATAGGACGGATGGTATTGAAAATGGGCGAAATCGGATAATAACCACGCCTACCTCCCATATAACGGTTATTTTCAGAAATACGAAAAGTGCGATATTTTAGTAACTACTAAAGATAATTCACTCAAAATTGATATTTACAATGAGTTTTAGACGAAAAATAAGAATATTAAGAAATTTTGGCAAATGGGCGTAGCCACGCCTACTTATGGTTACATGTGTATATCTTGGTAACCGCTGCACCAATTTCTTCCAAACTTGGCACAGTTGTTGGTCCTGCTACAACATACAAAACGGCCGAAAATTTGCAAAATCGGACAATAACCACGCCCACATCCCATATAACGGTAATTTAGAAAAATACGAAATCGATAAATCAGTAAATATTAAAGCTAATTTATTCAAAATTGATGGTTGCAACAATTTTTTACCAAGAAATACGCTTATGATACAATTTTGGAAAATGGGCGTTGCACCGCCCACTTATGATCACATATATGTATCTCGCTAACCGTTCTAGCAATTTGAACCAAACTCGGTATGGTATTTCTGAAATTTACCGTTATATGAAAAGCGGCCGTAATTTTAGTCAGATTTCAATAATTTTCAACGTTTTGCTTTTATGTGGCAAGTACAATTACTACACCAAGTTTGGTACAAATCGGGAGAACGGTTACCGAGATACATATATGTGGTCATAAGTGGGAGGTGCCACGCCCATTTTCCAAAATTTTACCATAAACGCATTTCTTGGTAAAGAATTTTTGCAAGCATAATTTTTAATAAATTAGCTTTAATATTTACTGATTTATCGAAGATTTTGTATTCTCTAAATTACCGTTATATGAGATGTGGGCGTGGTTATTGTCCAATTTACCCATTTTCCAAAAATTTATATTCTTATCTTTCGTCTGAAAATTATTGTAAATGTCAATTTTGAGTGAATTATCTTCAGTAGTTACTAAAATATCGCAGTTTTCGTATTTCTGGAAATTACCGTTATATGGGAAGTGGGCGTGGTTATTGAGCGATTTTAAAAATTTTCGGCCATTTGGTATGCTGTGGCAAGGCTAACATGCATGCCAAGTTTGGAAGAAATTGTTGCAGCGGTTACTAAGATATACACATGTATCCATAAGTGGGCGTGGCTACGCCCATTTTCCAAAAATTTATAATATTCTTATTTTTCGTCTGAAAATTATTGTAAATATCAATTTTGAGTGAATTATCTTCAGTAGTTACTAAAATATCGCAGTTTTCGTATTTCTGGAAATTACCGTTATATGGGAAGTGGGCGTGGTTACAGTCCGATTTCGCCCATTTTCTATACCTACCTTGGATTAATGGAAACCTATATACGAAATTTGGTTGAGATATCTCAATTTTTCCTCAAGTTATCATGTACACGGGCGGACGGACAGACGGACGAACAGACAGACATGGCTTAATCGACTTCTCTATTCATTCTGAGCATTTATGTATACATTTGTCTATATCTATCTCGATTCGTTTTGGCTGTTACAAACAACCGTTATGTGAACAAAATGAATATACCCTTGTGCACAAGTGCGCTCGGGTATAAATATAGTATTTATTGTACTTGAAAGCTTTTACTTTTAATATCATTTAATGGAAAATGCCTTTAAATTTATGTTCGAATGTTTGAAATATTTATGTATTTATTTTTCCTTTTAATTAATACTCAAAAAATTTTACACTAATTATTGGCAAATCTAAGGCTGCTAAATAAAAATGTGTCGTATTTTAAAGTGTACTTAATCAAAAGTCTTTTATTGTATATTCATGAATTCATTTAATTTTTTGACTTCCAAAGTAGCGGTTTTGGTCCATAATTTGACTAGTATTTTTCTGTCTGTTTTGAACTAGTATGAGACTGGTATATTTCTGACCGAAATCTGACAATTGCCATCTTGTAGGACATCCCCATGTTAAAAATACCAGTTGATTGCGTGGAAAAAAGATAGTTGGCTGACTAGTTGGGCATGCGGTTCATACTAGTTGTGAGGTAGTTTACAACTAGTACATTTGACTACAGGGAAGCTAGCAGACCATGGTCACGACGCGCAACTTTAACCTGTTGTGTATTTAGTTGCTAATTAGTTGAAGTTTTTTCTGAAAAAGTACTCGCATTTGAAAAAAGTTAGATATCCCTCTTTTAAAAGAGAAGGAGGGAGAAGAGCCGGCTTACATATTTTCTTAAATGAAGAAGTGAAATAAACTTTTAATTTGTAGTATGTTTTTGGTGTTTGTTCTAACATTAACTTTCCCCAATCGAAAAAATCTCCTGTTTTGATATAGTCAGAATTTCGCAGGCCTACTTACCGTGCTGACAAAGTGACCCACTACAATAAACCAGAGATGTTTTCTGTTGTATGAGCAAAGAAACCTACCAAAATTTTAAGCGTCCTACCATCCTACCAATGAGAAAATAACCTACCAATTTTTAGGAAAAGCCCAAAACGGCAACCCTGGCTATGATTTGCCTCATTTTAACCCCCCTGAAAACTGAAATTTTATAACAACTACGGGGAAAGTCTTGTCAAGTGTACCAGGAGAAATATTTTATGGCAGTATTTTGTTCAAACTCCGCCACGTGGCACAATGTGACTACAGCGGCCAAAAGTAGTAAAAACGGGTTAGCGTATTCTGAAAAAGTAATTTCGCAGATACATAGCAAAATATCCAGATTACCCAAATCAAAAGGAATTTTTGATAAAAATGCATAGTTGCAATCATGACACGAGCTTAAATTAGGAACAATGCGAAAAAAATAAATTTGTAAGAAAAAATTTTGATTTTGTCGCGAGTAATTTGAATTAATTTTTCCACTTCTGCGTATATATAAAAAGTCAGTTTTTGAATATATCTGTGGTCAAGCATTGCTTTAAATTTTTATAAGTCTTGTGAAATATATAAAATAGTTTACTTTTAAATTCTACACAATTTTGTAAGTATAAAATTTTTACAGTGCTTACTTTAAAAAGGGATATTTAAAAAGGACCTAGGAAGCGAGCTAAATTATACTTAGGACAACTAAACATTAAATATGCGTGTCATATCTCAAATACTTCCAGCTGCGAGGAACTGCGAGTTCTGCTTCTATTCTTCCTTTTATAGACCCAGCTCTTGTAGACCTGAAGGGAAAGACTCTGGTGTGTACATAAAATAAATGATATACAATATAAAATGGAAATTGAAGAAGATTTAGATATTAATGACTCGACAAACCAATAATCATATTCAACATTCAGTCAAAAATGAACGCTTCTCTGGACGAGATCCGTTTTCGATGGCAAGAGTCCTGCTGGGTTTAGCTCAGCTTTTGTTGAATAAAATGTAGGTAAAATTGAAAGTTTCAGTGTAAATACATATCCTCAACATAATTTAGTATGCAGGTATTGTAAAGGTTTTCGGTTTGTCATAAAATAAATGTGGCTGTTCATTTTCTCCGAAATTCATAAAACTTAGTACTTGGAGCCAAAATTGTTGTGTAGAAGGTGGGCGCCGTAATAAGAACTTCTTTACTATCTTCCAAGTTGGAAAATTCAGACTTAAACGGGCAGGGCACACCGAATTTCATAAAAAAATAATTTTTTTTTTTTATTTGCGCCTGTTTTTCTAGAATTACTGGACCATAATGTAAACCGATTTTGAGGATATTCCAGATTTATGCTTTTCTCGTTAAAACCAGCATATGCTCTGAATTTCATCAAAATCGCAAACATTACTATTTCCGCCCACAAGAGCTGTAGGCGTGGTAGCGCGTTGAATTTTACCCTTTTTCACATTTCTTCCTACCTAAGTGCCGCACAGCGCATATACGAAAATTCAAAGAATTTCTNAAGGAATTTTTGATAAAAATGCATAGTTGCAATCATGACACGAGCTTAAATTAGGAACAATGCGAAAAAAATAAATTTGTAAGAAAAAATTTTGATTTTGTCGCGAGTAATTTGAATTAATTTTTCCACTTCTGCGTATATATAAAAAGTCAGTTTTTGAATATATCTGTGGTCAAGCATTGCTTTAAATTTTTATAAGTCTTGTGAAATATATAAAATAGTTTACTTTTAAATTCTACACAATTTTGTAAGTATAAAATTTTTACAGTGCTTACTTTAAAAAGGGATATTTAAAAAGGACCTAGGAAGCGAGCTAAATTATACTTAGGACAACTAAACATTAAATATGCGTGTCATATCTCAAATACTTCCAGCTGCGAGGAACTGCGAGTTCTGCTTCTATTCTTCCTTTTATAGACCCAGCTCTTGTAGACCTGAAGGGAAAGACTCTGGTGTGTACATAAAATAAATGATATACAATATAAAATGGAAATTGAAGAAGATTTAGATATTAATGACTCGACAAACCAATAATCATATTCAACATTCAGTCAAAAATGAACGCTTCTCTGGACGAGATCCGTTTTCGATGGCAAGAGTCCTGCTGGGTTTAGCTCAGCTTTTGTTGAATAAAATGTAGGTAAAATTGAAAGTTTCAGTGTAAATACATATCCTCAACATAATTTAGTATGCAGGTATTGTAAAGGTTTTCGGTTTGTCATAAAATAAATGTGGCTGTTCATTTTCTCCGAAATTCATAAAACTTAGTACTTGGAGCCAAAATTGTTGTGTAGAAGGTGGGCGCCGTAATAAGAACTTCTTTACTATCTTCCAAGTTGGAAAATTCAGACTTAAACGGGCAGGGCACACCGAATTTCATAAAAAAATAATTTTTTTTTTTTATTTGCGCCTGTTTTTCTAGAATTACTGGACCATAATGTAAACCGATTTTGAGGATATTCCAGATTTATGCTTTTCTCGTTAAAACCAGCATATGCTCTGAATTTCATCAAAATCGCAAACATTACTATTTCCGCCCACAAGAGCTGTAGGCGTGGTAGCGCGTTGAATTTTACCCTTTTTCACATTTCTTCCTACCTAAGTGCCGCACAGCGCATATACGAAAATTCAAAGAATTTCTAGTATGGTTACTACTTTTGGCCGCAGCTTATATGGGGACGTCCCACTGTGCGTTGTTGCTATGGTAAATGGTAACCAATGTGTAAAATATTTTTTTTTCTACTGCGGCTTTTTGTTGAGTTATGCGAGTTTAAACATGCAAATTTCAGCCCTTTTCCTTAAAGTCACAAGATTTTTTAAAATTCTTATGTCATGTCACACTTATGATAGAGAATCAAAAATTGCAGTCACATAGAATATGCTCTAAGGTTTCCTCCACCAGCCCACAAAAGACTCGGGACCATTAAAGCGCATTTAAGCTCCACAGCGATACAGTCAGCCCTTTCGTTGCCTTCAAACTCTTTATGTCCTGGAACTCGTGCAAAGAGTTTTCCAGCTGTCCACAATCCTTGTTGCCATTGATTGAGTCTAAAACTGAAGTGATTGAGTCTAAAACTTGAGTCTTGAAACTAAAAGTACATTTCCTACTAATAATAGAGATTAAGGGCTCATATTTAGAAGAATAATGGTAAAATTAAAAGCTTTATAAAAAAAAATCGATACATGTGTGATCATTTGCACGTAATGAGCCCCAAAACCGGAAATAGTGTAACTAGTGAGCAACTAATAAGCAATTAAAAATGCCGTTTGCAGAACTCTGATATCTTATCGGGAACATTGGACAGTAAGACTTAACCTCCCTGCAGGGAGTGACGTTAACTTATAACTAACTTTAAACTGTTTACGCGAGCACTAGTGCTAACTACTAACTGTATATTTTGTTTGAAAAAAGCTAACTACTTTTGTGGGGGGATGGCCGTAAAAAAGTCAGTCCTGAATACCTCTGCATTACATGTCAACTAGCTTATAGTGACTATTAACTAACTAACTACCAACTAACAACTATAACAATAACTTTTTAATAATTACGGCCTAACCAACTTTTGCCTAGCTATTTATCGCTAGATACCTTTTGCTATAAGTTAACCGATTAATATAAAACTATTTTTACTTATTTAATAGTTAGTTAAAATTATCAGACTTAGAGCTAGTTATATTTAACCTGACTTTAATTTGTAAATGATTGTCTGTTTTAAAGTTATCTAAACAATGCGTTTTAAAGTGAAAATAGTAATTTTATTAATTTCAGGTTGCTTTAATCATTACAGTTTTTAATTCACTTAAATATACCCATATATTAAAGTTCAAAAAGTAAATTAGGAATTCATTTTGTTAACGAAAAAAAAACATATAACTAGGGTTTTCACTAGATGTGCTAAACATCCTAAAGTGTTAAAATCGTATTTTTCCATTATTTTGCATAGAAATTCTTTCTGTTTATAACACTTTAGAACGCTGAACACATCTTCTGAAAACCCTAGATACGCTTGAATACTTAGATTTAAGTACAAAGAACAAGTTACGAATTCGCATATTTAATTAGCCGAAAACAGGAACATATAAGGTATTTACATTATAGTAATCAGATTAAGTTAAGAGACATTTTGGCCAGTTTCAGTTATTTTTCTTTTGTTTATTTAATGTTAAAATTTTTTTTTATAAAAGTCTAGCACATTACATAAACAGCACCACACAAATCCATATTTCAAACTTCTTACAAAAAGTATAAAAATTAAACAAACATTATCAATTACACCCAAAAATTTTAAACTTTTTATTAAACTTTTTTAGAAAAAATGTAGATATACAGTTTTAATATAGCCCATTAAATTTAGGTAGGTTAAAGTGCAAATTTAAAAAAAACTAGAAGTTTAAAATTTTTGGTTGTTATTGTTAATGTTTGTTTAATTTGTATAATTTTTTAAGAAGTTTGAAATGTGGATTTGTGTGGTGCTGGTTGTGTAAATTGCCACATTTCTATAACAAAATTAAAAATATTAACTAGATAAAAGAAAAATATCAAAGACCGGTTAAAACATTACTTAACTTAATCACCTGACCACAAGAGTAAATTCTTATATTTAAATACAAAGATAAAGTATTGTGTATGTGAATGTATTCATTTAATTAACGGCAAACAAAAGAATTACGACTGGAGCCAAAACGACCAATACCATAAAAATCGAAATCTCAAACTGTATATAGAATTTAAAAAAATATCTGCAGGTTATCATCAAAATTTCAAATTTTTAAGCTTGAACTAACAAAACAATTTGAGTTTGCAGTTCTACATTTCATTATATTAAACCTTAACAAATTGCAAATTTGAAGCCTTTAATACCATTTAAATATGAATGTTTTATGATTCCATTTCTAAAAATTCGCATTGATTTTTAATAATGTTTTAATTCAATGAACTATAAAACTCGTAAACCACTTTTTTAATTAATGATAAAAACTTTGAAATTTTGATGAAGATTTGCAGAACTAAAATAATTAAAATTTTTGCGTAAGCTTTTCTACCTCGATTATTATGGAATTAGTCGTCGCAAGGACATTATTTTTATAAGAAACAAACGAAAAAAGTTTTAAGTTGCTTAATTTCGTTATATACATACATATTTTGCCTTCGGTCGTAATCGGTTAACTACCTACAGTATCACATGTTTATATTCTTATATTTAAGTAAAAAAAAGTATGCTATAAATTCATTTAATGTTTGATAAATAAGGCACCAACATTTTCTTCATAAGTTACATCTTATAAATAGCGTAACGAAAGGTTTTTTTTTTAAATTTAATATTAGTTCAATAAAAAAATATTTAGATTACACTTTACGTATGAAATATTGACGAATTAGAAATATTTGTGATGCTCTTATTATAATCGAATTAAGTAAATACTTTTAAGTATGTCATACTATATTGGCATACCATTAAGGTATTGGTTGTATGTAAGTTTATGTTTTGGTTCTATATAAGTTTAGGTAGAATCTCAGCCCTGTTAACAAGTGGCGAACAAAGAATGCATTTTAGAAGTTATTCATGGAAATACAGTGAATTAAAAAAAAGACTAAGATGAACCAAAACTTAATAAAAAAGGAAACGATAATACTATTGTGGTGGATTGCTGTTGTTGTTGTTGCTTTTTGCGGCTGCTTTCTGAATACACATTTTGTGAAAGTATCGTTTTTTTATTACCGATAATGCTGTTCGAAGTTCCTTCATAGGGTCAACGTCATCAATCGCATCTGCATGTAAATATTCAAAAAAAGAGTGTTACAAGAATGTTATGCCAATGGATACCTTTTTAGAAAAATAACTCAGTTTACAAAATACACTACAGATTTTTTTTAATATCATTCAGCTAATTTTACAAACAGTGACTAACAAAGAGCCCACAAAACAAACTTTTTGCAATATCCAAAGAGGCTATAAAACTGTGGGCTTAAAGAATGTTGGAACATTATAATTAAGTTTCAAAATTTAGATGAAAAGTTGTTGATTCTTTGTTTTTAATTTCTACAATTGTGAAATGTTTTGTTTAAAACTAATTTAATTAGTTGTTTCTTTTATAAAAATTTACAAAAATTAGCATGAGGAAGTTTGCTCAATTCAAAAATGTTCATTTCACCAAGACTTTTGTCCACCACTGTATATACGTACCTAACAAAGCTTCGAAAAATTTTTTATACGCTTTCAAACTCGTTTTTCCGTGAATCCCATCTATATTAATCGATGTTATTAGGTCTATAGATAATCCACTATCCAATGTTTTTGTGAGCTTTCCCCTCAATAGTGATTTCATTGCTTTCACCTGTTAAAGGTATTAAAGAATTTGAAGGATTGAAACAATAAGAAATAGAATTTTTCTTACATATATGGATTTGTTTGGTCCAGATAGTTCTGCATTAACAGTATCAATGTCCTCCACGGATTTCAGAGGGAATTTTTCAGTGAGTTTATCTGCGATGGATTCTTGATGCAAAAGATCTTTTAATAAAATATTATGAGCCGCCAGTACTTCCATAATCGCCTTGTTTTGGTTTTTAACTATTTCTAAACAAATTAAATTAGATTAGAATAAAAACTATATTGTATTGAGCCCAACTGAAGCCTCACTTTTTTGGAAGAATATACTCGGAGAACTGTGCACTGTTTCTTACCTTTTAGTTCCTGAATTTCGCCATGCAGCTGTCTGTTACCGTCGCACCTTTCACACGTAGTTATTTCTGAAAAAAATATAAAAATAAAATTTATAAATTGAAATCCCATATAGAAAAGTATGCAGTTGAATTTCACTTACTTTTTAACGGGAGATTTTCACCCAGCCGCATCGCTTTTCCCCCTCTTTTGTACACCTTTAAGTTGTGTGTACCAATGGTACTAAAAGTATTTGGTTGTCGTAGGGAAGGCACATGTATTTATAATTTATTTGGTTTATATTGAATTTATGTATTGGCTCGGAAGTGTCATACTCAGCAATACAAATTCCTAAAGCTGCTAAAGAATCTACGGGTGCTGTGAAAAAGCTTTTCAGATTTTTTAATTTTTTCCCCAGGATTGTGACGTTTCGTCCTTTTTCAAACCCTACAATCTTTACTGACATATTTTCTTTGAGACAACAAAAGCTATCCGGACCTCTTATACTACAATAAAACTCAAAATCGATACTTATAACTTTTCCTTTAACTTCTTTAACTTTGAGTAGCTTTTCTTTTTTTATTATAGTTTCGTTTTCTATACTTTTAGATATCTGTTGCAAAATCTGTGTGGGCTTTCTTACGTACTTTTTTAGCTGTTGTAAGTAATTTTCAAAATCATATCCTGAAAACGTATAGGGTCCTAATAGTTTAGCGCTTTCGCTCAGATGAAGTAGCCCATGTACATTGTAAGATACACTCTCTTCTCCAAAAATGGTAGAAAAATTCTGCACAAACATTTCTAACATAGAATGAGCTAGTGAAATATTGTTTTTGTATTTTTTCGGGCAAGAAAGCAAACGGGTGGCTGTGTGAAGCAACAGGAATTCGTTGTAAAAATCGGCATGTACTTTTTATTTTAAAACTAAAATTCCTGAATATAAAAGGAATTGCCTATATTCAACTGCTTTCCAGTGTGGAAGCTCATCAATTGACCTGGGTTTACGAACAAATTCTTTAGGAAAACATGAAGCGAGGGTTACTAGGTTATTAGAAATTTCAGTTTTACACATATTACTTATTTTAAAAAATGTTTTATTATTAAACAATCGCAATAACATTTTCCTCATAACCCCCAGGTCTAAGAGGTGCATGGGGTCCAGCGGTATCTGTTCAATCATGTCAATATTCAATTTCTCAAAAGGAGTTTTATTTATTTTAAAACAATTTTTATGCTTATAAGGATATTTCCTTGAACTAAAATCTACGCCAGTCATAACTTCACCAGAATGAGTAGGGTATGTTAACACATTATTAATTTTTTTAGAAACCTGGAGGCATTTAGAGCAACCATGAAAAGACGTATGACCAGGTATGCCGCATACAAATGACTTAGCTGGGGCATCACAGACCACTGCTCGTAATTTTATTTTAATAAGCTTATTTTTCAAAACTAAACCATTTTCTAGCAAATGTTTAAAATCATCTATCACATCAGCTACATAATTTGTTATGCAGTTAGGTTTAGCTTTTCCCAAATAAACACCTATGGGAAACACTGATAAATTGTTTACATTAACAACTTTCACCAAAACAGGCCACAGCTGCGATTTGGAACTTCGAAATAAAGGAAGCCTACCAACGTTTAAGTCAAATATTATTTCATCGTATTCAATAATTTTCTCACAGATTTTATTTAACTGGATCTCTAAATTGAAATGCGTGTAATAACCAGGTGCAACGCTTCGTATTAGGGCTTTCTGTTTTTTTGTTCCAAAAGAAAAAACGCTAAGAGGCACGTCCAAATTTGACTCATTCAAAATTTTTGTTAGTGCTTCAACGCATCTTCGAGGGGGCCTAAACTCAATATACCAATTTCTTAACTTCCCTTTTAAAGTTTTCTGTGGCACCGGACTTGGCAAAGTTAGGTTAAACTGGGGCTCCGCGACGCCAGCAACAGCAGGCGCAGACACAATTTCACTTAAAACCTCTTCACTATGACTATCTAACAAAGAAACATATATTTCTTTTTGTTTTTTAAATAATCTTCTCCTATTTCTGACACTTCCACCTTTTTTATAGATTATTTCTCACTTTTTATAAAAAATTCAGCAAAAAGCAAGCACACGACGCCGACACGCAAAAAATTTTCTTTTATGTTTCATTCAAACAGACGTCAAAGTTTGGCAGCTGTTCTGCGTCAATGCAGTCAGTGCTGCCACAACTCACCATTTTGGATTCCTTTGCACGACTTGCCAGCTAACTAAAAATTTCTTTGTAGGTGTTAGACAAAAATGGGGTATTTTTAGAAATTGCTACGAAATAGTTAATTAAAAGACATCTAATTTTAACAATTGATAATTGTCCACTGCAGGGCTAGCAGATCAAACTTATCTTTTACACGTAATGCGCTACAAAATCGGGAATAGTGTAACTAATGAGCAACTAAATATGCCGTTCGCAGAGCTCTGATATCTTATCGGGAACCGAAGATATACCAATGGTCTGCTAGCTTAAGACTTAACCTAGCAGATCACACGTATCTTTTAAACGTAATGAGCTACAAAATCGGGAATAGTGTAACTAATGAGCAACTAATAAGCAACTAAATATGCCGTTTGCAGAACTCTGAGATCTTATCGGGAACCGAATATATAGCAATGGTCTGCTAGCTTAAGACTTAACCTAGCAGATCACACGTATCTTTTAAACGTAATGAGCAACTAAATCGGGAATAGTGTAACTAATTAGCAACTAAATACCCAACAGGTTAGAGTTGCGCGTCGTGACCATGGTCTGCTAGCTTAATATACGTCGAGTTGCTTCGCTTGAGTGATTTTATATAGCGCTTCTCTATCTGCTCAGCTGAGACGGACACTCCTAATGCGTTCACAAATATTTTGTCAAGGCACTCGTCGATATTGTCGTTTGTTATTTATTGCCGGGATACCAACAATTTCAACATCATTTTCTAGCGGTTTCTGCTCTCTCCAATTCACCTGACGTTCCAGCTTTCCGAGTTTCTCTTTAGGAGTTTTGTTCTCATCTTTCAACTGGTTAATTATTTGAAGGAAATCCATGTGAATAGCTTTGAGGTTCATGATCTTCTTGTATAAGAGTTGAAGATTTATGATTTGAGTACACTCTTCGGCACGCAGCGCTTTGCCATGTACGGTATCAGCATGAGCATTACCATTTATTTGTTGCTTTTCGATGCTTTTGGATATGCGGTTTTCTTGTAGTTGTGACTCTGCAGAAAACCCGGCTGTAGTTGAGAGTTTTGGAATGGGTTTACGCTGTTGTTGCATTGGTGGAGTTGGTGATAATGTATCTCGGTGCAAAGAGGTTCGATAGACTGCTGTGCATTTAGTGCAGCGATACTTGACACCTTTCACCTTCATAAATTCGATGTCCGCTGTAGCCATGTTCACACACANGCCGTTCGCAGAGCTCTGATATCTTATCGGGAACCGAAGATATAGCAATGGTCTGCTAGCTTAAGACTTAATGTAGCAGATCACACGTATCTTTTAAACGTAATGAGCTACAAAATCGGGAATAGTGTAACTAATGAGCAACTAATAAGCAACTAAATATGCCGTTTGCAGAACTCTGAGATCTTATCGGGAACCGAATATATAGCAATGGTCTGCTAGCTTAAGACTTAACCTAGCAGATCACACGTATCTTTTAAACGTAATGAGCAACTAAATCGGGAATAGTGTAACTAATTAGCAACTAAATACCCAACAGGTTAGAGTTGCGCGTCGTGACCATGGTCTGCTAGCTTAATATACGTCGAGTTGCTTCGCTTGAGTGATTTTATATAGCGCTTCTCTATCTGCTCAGCTGAGACGGACACTCCTAATGCGTTCACAAATATTTTGTCAAGGCACTCGTCGATATTGTCGTTTGTTATTTATTGCCGGGATACCAACAATTTCAACATCATTTTCTAGCGGTTTCTGCTCTCTCCAATTCACCTGACGTTCCAGCTTTCCGAGTTTCTCTTTAGGAGTTTTGTTCTCATCTTTCAACTGGTTAATTATTTGAAGGAAATCCATGTGAATAGCTTTGAGGTTCATGATCTTCTTGTATAAGAGTTGAAGATTTATGATTTGAGTACACTCTTCGGCACGCAGCGCTTTGCCATGTACGGTATCAGCATGAGCATTACCATTTATTTGTTGCTTTTCGATGCTTTTGGATATGCGGTTTTCTTGTAGTTGTGACTCTGCAGAAAACCCGGCTGTAGTTGAGAGTTTTGGAATGGGTTTACGCTGTTGTTGCATTGGTGGAGTTGGTGATAATGTATCTCGGTGCAAAGAGGTTCGATAGACTGCTGTGCATTTAGTGCAGCGATACTTGACACCTTTCACCTTCATAAATTCGATGTCCGCTGTAGCCATGTTCACACACAAACCGGTGGGGTGCAATAAGGCCATACGCAATAAAGCCATATGGCAATAAAGCCATATTTTTAGGCAATAAAGCCATATGGCTTTATTTCCAATCAGAAAGAGAAATAAAGCCATACAAAAAATTTTGCAAATGAGAAATAAAGCCATATTCTGAAATGACACTCTCAAGGCGGTGTTAACGGCGAATCTGAATTTTATCTGAACATTACGTCCAAATGATGTGTTTGTTGTAATTCATTATTAAATTCGCCTTGGACACACTCTTGAAACTGATACTGAATTATTTAATTTATACAAATTATTACTAATAAAATTAAATAAATCATTATTTAATATTTCCGGATTTATTGGATATTGAAAAATAAATATATGTACTTAGGTAAGTTTTAATTTTGCGAGTGCATAACCTGGCGGGTGCACATTTGCTGGCTCCCCGCACCGCGCTGCGTATGAAGGGCGGAGCGCGGGGGCCGGCGCAGCGCGCGCGGCGCGTGAACGGCGGAGCGCGGCATGGCTGGACGCGAAGGAGAGTAATTGCATGTTTAAGGTGACGTTGTAGTTCAAGGCGGTTTAGTAGTTTTGTTGCGAACTTTTTCCATTGTTCAAATAAAAGAAACATAAAAATTTGAAAGCGAAATAAAGCCATATGGCTTAATTACCAATTGTAATTGGAAATAAAGTCATTTCGAATTTATGGCCTTATTACCTAAAAAATATGGCTTTATTTCCAATATGGATTTATTGCGTATGGCCTTATTGCACCCCACCCACAAACCGTGTAAGAAGAACTTGCATTCTGAGCATACAACTTTGGTTGAATCAGAGCGATCAACTTTTCCATTGCAGGTTGCACAGCTCATATTTTAAATTGTTTTATTTTTTTTTTAGATTCTATTGACGAGCACTTAGACTTGAACTATTTTCGCAATTTTAAAATATTATTTGAAAATAGTGAATGTTTTACTAAGCGCGCACCCCACAGCACAAAGAAAAACACGTCCACTCCGCTCAGCTTGTGAGTGATAATAGTATACAAATTATACGCACAATGACAAACCAGGGATGATAAATTAGTTTTTTAATTTTGTACCAAATGGCAAAAAAAAGTGTACTAAATAAGCCGAAAAAGTACCATCATTTAAAAGACCATACATACATAGTTACATATACATACGTTTTTAGATTTTCTGTATAAAAATCATGATATAAAACATGGCGTTCGAAGGTGGAACACATAAGCGCAAATCACTTGTTTGAAAAGGCCACCAAAACGCCAAGGTAATCAAGAAAAGCATAAAAGTTATAGTTATTAACAGCTAGTAATACAAAAATTAAAAATAAAACCGTTGCATTTAACGGAATGGAAGTTTTATAAAAATATTTTGCAAAATAATTCCTTTTATAGAAATTAACAAGTTAATAGCAATGTTCTCGTACCTAAAATATTGCAAAGTTTGGGAAATCGAGAGCGCTGACACTGAGATCTGCCAATTTCTGCTGGAAAAAGTTTACCTGCGAAAACTTACAAGGAAATGTCTGCTGATCACAAAATGTGTTCGTGAATAAACAAAAGAAAGGAAGAAAAGTTTAGCTTAGTTAACTTACTATTAATCTCTCATTTTCTAATTTTCGTGCGTCAACTATGGCTGCCGTATAAAATTATTCAATTGTGGATGAAATTATTTGTTGGCCGGAATTTACGCAAAATATTGAGAAATATACCAAAATAGATAATAATGCTGAAATGTTGTGACCGAATTTGTCAGTTGATCGTTAA
This sequence comes from Rhagoletis zephyria, assembly GCF_001687245.7. Taxonomy (NCBI): domain Eukaryota; kingdom Metazoa; phylum Arthropoda; class Insecta; order Diptera; family Tephritidae; genus Rhagoletis; species Rhagoletis zephyria. The sequence goes on along the minus strand of NW_016157327.1, from coordinate 3,263 downwards.
AACGAAAATGGGATAATTTTAAAGACACATTTGTAGCTATATCTAATTAATTTTTGTGAAACAAGGAAGGGTGCTTGGAGGAGATTCTTTTATTTTTGAATGTCTCATGATGCGGTATCAAAAATATTTGTTAGAAAAAAACTTACTTACCTATCAGAAAGTCAGAATGGCGTAAGTTTTACTGCGTTCAATAACTTTTTCTGATATTTTAGTCTTCCCCTTAATTTTACTCGCTATGATTCTTTTATTCTCTGGCTGCTAGTACTTACTGGAAAATTTTATGAATAGACCTATTATGACAGAAACTTTTTTTTTATTTAAGTAAGAGTTTCGTTTTTAATAAACACCCCGTATTTAAATACTTAAATAAGGTAGAAAAAGATGACTATATTTTTACGCACAAAAATTCAAAACTCCAAGTAAATAGAGTGTAGTATTTCGACATAATTGTAGTGCAGTATCGTATCTCGACAAAAATGTATCAAAAATGTCAATGTAGTACCAATGTACTTTTGGCTTCCAAAATGTACCAAAAAAGTACAATTCTACCATCAATTTCATCACTGTGACAAACATGAACACATGTAACATTTTTTACAATCAGTACAATTCGCATTGATATCAACGAGCAACGTTGCTAGCGCTAATTCAATTGGTTTTCGTTTGCACTACATATGTGCATATAAGGAATGCTAATCCCGGGATCTCGGCCATTTTAATGTCCCGAAAATAGCGGGATTCTGGGCAAGTAATTCCGGGATTCTCGGGATTAGACATTTGCACTGATGGAAATAATAGAAACTCCTTTTCTTTTGGCAATATTTCTTTTGTTATTTAATAATTAATATTTTTTTATAAATGTCTAGCTCAGGCCTTCCCAAAGAGGGTGCCGTGGAACCCTGGTGTGCCTCGAGCGTATGCCAGGGGTGCCGCTAGCGGCTATAGTATACTATGGGTGCAGTCGAATTTTTTAAACTTTCATTCAAATTTTGTAATTAAGCAGTAGAGTTAATTTTTAGTATATGGGAACAGTTTTACTATGTTGTGTCCATTGTTCGACATGCCGCTTTTGAAACATAATCGGAACCTACTTTCTCCATTTCGCCATACACCATGCACACATGACTCGTTCAAGCAAAGAAGTTTAGTTTTCTTCCATTTTTCTCTCCTACGTCCACAGTTAGCCCGATCACTTTAGACCAAAATCGACGTAAGATAAAAAAAAAATTCCGGGAAGAAATTTTTTGACGCAGTTAGGTGTCTCCTGGTTAGGTGAACACAAAATGAAAATGTTTCCCCCAATCGCGATATGGGAAGTGTCCGCCATCTTGGATTTTATGTTTTTTACGAGTTGCGCGCGAATTTTGCATTTCTCGCAAAAAAGGTAAACAAATTTGTTAAGAATTCGATTCCCTACAATTTTCATGTGCCTATCAATTTTTTAAACCAATTATTTATTGCTAATGATATGCAAAAAATGCCCAAAATTAGTCAAGTGGCGCGGTTTTTTCGAATTTTTAGCAATTTCTATTTGAAATAAGGGGCACATTTAAATGGCAAAGTTGTAGAGGACAAAATTTCCAATAAACGCATTATTTACATGTTCGCGTACGACTTGTGGATCTCGACCAACAACGCACTCAATGCAGCGGAAAGGGAGAAGCTACTCAAAACTTTTTTCCACACCACCTCAGAGGTAAAGTTATTGGCGCGTTTTATTTTTATGTGGTTTCACCAGAAGTCCTAATCCACACATAGTTATTTTTGCCACAATAAAACTCTTTAGAATCAGATAAAAGTCGTATTGATAAAAGGACAAAAACTATTTGCTAATTACAGTTTCAACTGAATGAAAATAGTTATTCATGGGCTTGGCCTATTGGTGAACCCACCGTTGAAAATACGCGCCAAAAAACACGACCTCCGAGATACTGTGAAAAAAGTTTTGAGTAGCTTTTCCCTGCCGCTGCATTGAGCGCGTTGTTGGTCGAGATCTACACGTCGTACGTGACTATATAAATAAAGTGGAAATCGCTCAAAATTCGAAAAAACCGCGCCACTTACCCAATTTTGCGCATTTTTTGCGTATTATTAGCAATAAATAATTGTTTAAAAAAATTACAGGCACATGAAAAATTGTAGGGAATCGAATTCTCTACAAATTTGTTCTCCACCTTTTTTCGCGAGAAATGCAAAATTCGCGCGCAGATCGTAAAAAAACATAAAATCCAAGATGGCGGACACTTCCGATATCGCGATTGGGGGGAAAATTTTATTTTCGTGTTCACCTAAACAGGAGACCGCAAACTACGTCAAACAATGCCTTCCTGGAAATTTAAGATGGCAGACATTTCCCATATCGAAGTTGGGGGAAAAATTTTCATTTTGTGTTCAGCTAAACAAGAGACACCAAACTGCGTCAAAAAATTTCTTCCTGGAATTTTTTTGATGAAAAATCGAATGCAAAATTCGCGCGCAAATGGCAAAAAAAACAATAAATCCAAAATGGCGGACATTTCCCATATCGCAATTGGGGGAAAAATTTTCATTTTGTGCTCACCTTAACAGGAGACGCCTAACTGCGTCAAAAAATTTTTTCCTGGAACTCTTTCGTTGAAAAAATCTAATGCAAAATTCGGGCGCAAATCGTAAAAACAATAAATCTAAAATAGCGGACATTTCCCATATCACAATTGGGGGAAAAACTTTCATTTTGGTGAAAATTTCGATTCAAATGAGGCGATTTTACCATACACAACGCAAGCGGTTATATCAAACGTCAACATGGCGCCCATAAAATCAAAAAATTTTGATTTTTGTTAAAATTTCCCTCAAGCGGCTTGTCAAACCCAATACACAACACAAATGGCGTGAGGCAAAGAGATATTTCGCTTGGGTTGTCAAGACGCTTGTGTGGTGTATTTCGCCCTTTCGTAGCTCACCACGACGTTTTGTCAACGAAAAGTTTAATCAGAAAATTTTTAGAAAAATAGCCGAAAATGTATCCTTTTCACAACCAATTTCGATACTTTTCTAGACCTAGGTTTCTGCCGCACACTTAAGTGGGAAACGAATCGTCAAGGTGTTTGAAAATGGAATCGATAAACGGACAAAAATCCCCATTTCATCCACTTTCCGTTGTCCGATTAATTTTCGGTTTTTTTTGCTGACTGTCTGGATAACCAGCGCAGCATCTTCGCGCGCGTGTGCATGTTACTTATTATACCTTTCATGAGCATGAAATGGTATTATAACTTTGGTCC